>NC_087067.1:57694428-57826928 GCF_963678635.1 Symsagittifera roscoffensis | reverse complement strand
ATGATTCCAGGAAAAAAAAAGTGAAATCAATAATTAAGCCTTCCCAGGTACCCTTAACAAGTTATAAAGGCATTACCAAACCCAAAAAGGCACCACTGTCTTTCAAATTTGTGAAAACTCAAATAATGTCTGGTAGTCAAGACCAAAAAGAAAGAAAAACTGCCAGTACTGTGACGACAATTTTTTTGGAACAAAAAATCACCTCAGCGCAAATTCGCTTCTGCAACGATCGCTGACCCAGTAGACTTGTTGAATGGACGAATAATGAACACATCAAGATGACCTTACTAGCCACACACAGTCCTAAAAAATGAAAAAAAAAATGTACCACAAAAAATCGCTTGAAGGATGAACACATAAAAAGACATATTTGACATTGCCAAATAGAGACTACGTGAAGTTTACGGTCTGATAGTAACTGAATGTTACGCAGCAAAAAAAGTACCTTGCAGTTAAGAAAAAAAATTTAAAACCACATTTCAGAACAACAACCAAAGCAACAACGAAACAACAACAACAGTGACAACAACAACAGCAACAACGACAACAACAACAGCAACAACTAAAGCAACAACGACAACGAGTACAGCAGCAACAAAATTCAAAACAAGGATCATCCGAAAGGTGGTTCTCTAATTGAATTCAACAATTGTACTACGAGATGCTTATAAAAAATATATGAGTAGTTATTATAAAAACCAGACCTGTAACATCTAAAATTGACAAAAAAAAACTGACTAAAACTATTTTAACATCAGAGCGGATAACAACATCATCAATACTGTTATATTTTATGCTTAAGGTCAAAGTTTCATTAATCTATCTTCAATGCACGTTGAGTTATCAAATCTGTTATCTAGCTCTTCAACTGGTTTTAAAGTTTCTCTAATAAATATGCATATATTTTTCCTAAATACTTACAAAAACAAACAAACTCGGGTACTAGGAGAAAGCCCTGCTCAATACCGAACTAATGATATCCCTCTCACTTAAATCCGTCTTCTCTACGACGAGTTCTTTTTAAAAAACTGATGTGTACTGATTAAAAAAAAAGGCCTGCAACAACAAAGAATGACCAAACAAAGTGACTGAAAAAATTTTAACAGTAAATCTGATAATAACATCGTCAATACAGTTGTATGTTACGCTTAACCTCAAAGTTTCAGCATCCTAGCTTCAATATACTATGAGTTATTACATCTTTTATCGAGCCCTTCAATTGGTTTCAACGTTTCTCTAATAAATATGCATATATTTTTCCTGAATACCTATCAAAACAAAGAAACTCGGGCACTAGCAGAAAGCCCTGCTCAATATCGAACTAATGATACCCTCTCACTTAAATCCGTCTTCTCTACGACGAGTTCTTCTTAAAAAACTGATGTGCACTGATTCAAAAAAAAAAGGCCTGCAACAACAAGAAATGACCAAAAAAAGTGACTGAAAATATTTTAACGTAAATCTGATAATAACATCGTCAATACAGATGTGTTTTACGCTTAACCTCAAAGTTTTATCATCCTAGCTTCAATATACTATGAATTATCACATCTTTTATCGACCCCTAAACTGGTTTCAACGTTTCTCTAATAAATATGCATATACTTTTCCTAAATACATATCAAAACAAACAAACTCGGGTACTAGGAGAAAGCCTTGCTCAAGAAAAAACTAATGAAACTCCTCTCACGTAAATCCGTCATTTCTACGAAGAGTTCTTCTTAAAAGACTGATGTATACTCATTAAAAAAAAGACCTGTAAAAACAAAAATTGACTAAAAAACCTGACTAAACCTATTTTAACCGTACTCATGATGCTAACATCATGAACACTGGGGTATTCTACGCTTAACCTCGAAGTTGTACCATCCTAGTTGCAATATACATAAGAGTCAAGGCATGGTCCCATATACGGATCCTCAACTAGAACGGAGGTCTTCACAAAAAAAATTCAAAGACCTGTCAAAACGAGCAAAAATGGGTACTGGAAGACAGTATGGCCCACGAATGGCTGACTGATAGCTTTCATTATGAAACCGGTCAAAATGGCAAGGTTTTTATAATATGCACTATAATAATGCTGTTTTTATGAAAAAACAGTTTTGAGTCGAGTCTGCACAAAAAGCACCTACCATAAGTGCTTAATCGAAAAACATGTACAACGAAAAAAACTGTATAAAAGTCAGTTTTAAATCGTCCAAGGCTCATTTTGATCCTATATAGATGTTAACAGGTGACAAACTCCTCTCAATGCAGCGTTTCAGATCATATTTTGCAAAACATTATGGACAAGTTAAGCGAAAACTAAAGGTTTGGACTTATGTTTGAAAAAAAAAAAGAATTAAACCGAATTTATACTGCTTATAACACAATTTAGTTTGCTTTTATTATCAGTCCGTATCTGAATTTGCTTCGATAGCTACCTCGCTTGCTCAAACTGAGAGTTTGTTCAAAACTAATTGCAGAATTCAATGATTTATTTGGCTACTTTGAAGGGATTTTTTGTTTCTAGTACGGCTTCCCTAATGGTTATTTCTAGATACTAAAAAAGATTCTTCGTCACCACACAGCTACTTTCTTATTCAATAACACAATTGTGCTTCCAAATAACGTATGTTTCTTAATTGAAAGAAAACTTCAGTTACATGAGGGAAAACTCGAACAAAAAATCACCACAGCGCAAATTCGCTTCTGCAACTATCGCTTTCCTAGTAGATTTGACGAATGAAACAATAATGAACACATCAAGATGACTTAACTAGCCACACACTGTCCTCAAAAATGAAAAAACTTGTACCACAAAAAACCGCATAAAAGATGAACACAGAAAAACATTTTTTATTTCAGAAACATTAACACCAAAATCAAAAACTTAGTACTCCCAGGAACCGTCAGCATGGCCGCAACGCATTAACACCCCAAAAAAGTGTCGCTGGGTATTTCAAAGATGTCAAAACTGAAGAAACATTCAGTAGCCAAGACCAAAAATAAGTGGAAACTACCAATTTGTGACAACTTTATTGAGAAAAAAACACTCCAGCGCGAATTCGCGAGTGCAACAATCGCAACACTAGTAGATTTGAATAAATGAACAAAAATGAGCACATCAAAAAAACTATGTCAACCAGTCACTGTGATCAAAAATGGAAAAACTTGTAACGAGAAAAACCGCATCACTGATAGACACATAGAAAGACATGATTCAAGGAAAAGTGAAATCATTAATTAAGCCTTCCCAGGTACCCTTAACAAGTTTTAAAGGCATCACCAAACCCAAAAAGGAACCACTGCCTTTCAAATTTGTGAAAACTCAAATAATGTCTGGTAGTCAAGACCAAAAAGAAAGAAAAACTGCCAGTATTGTGACGACATTTTTTTTCGAACAAAAAATCACCACTGCGCAAATTCGCTTTCGCAACTACCGCGTAACCAGTAAATTTGACGAATGAAACATCAATGAACACATCAAGATGACTTCACTAGCCACACACTGTCCTCAAAAATGAAACAACTTGTACCACAAAAAACCGCATAAAAGATGAACACAGAAAAAGGCATATTTCAGAAACATTAACACCATAATCAAAAACTTAGTACTCCCAGGAACAGTCAGCACGGCCACAACGCATTAACACTCCGAAAAAATGTCGCTGTGTATTTCAAAGATGTCAAAACTGAAGAAATATTCAGTAGCCAAGACCAAAAGCAAGTGGAAACTACCAATTTGTGACAACTTTATTGAGACAAAAACACTCCAGCGCGAATTCGCGAGTGCAACAATGGCAACACTAGTAGATTTGAATAAATAAACAAAAATGAGTACATCAAAAAAACTATGTCAACCAGTCACTGTGATCAAAAATGGAAAAACTTGTAACGAGAAAAACCGCATCAGTGATAGACACATAAAAAGACATGATTTCAGGAAAAAAAAGTGAAATCAATAATTAAGCCTTCCCAGGTACCCTTAACAAGTTATAAAGGCATCACCAAACCCAAAAAGGCACCACTGCCTTTCAAATTTGTGAAAACTCAAATAATGTCTGGTAGTCAAGACCAAAAAGAAAGAAAAACTGCCAGTACTGTGAAGACCAATTTTTTCGAACAAAAAATCGCCACAGCGCAAATTCGCTTCTGCAACTATCACCTAACCAGTAAATTTGACGAATGAAACAACAATGAACACATCAAGATGACTTAACTAGCCACACACTGTCCTCAAAAATGAAAAAATTTGTACCACAAAAAACCACAAAAAATATGAACACAGAAAAAGACAAATTTCAGAAACATTAATACCAAAATAAAAAACTTTGTACTCCAAGGAACCGTCAGCATGTCCACAACGCATTAACACCCCGAAAAAGCGTCGCTGGGTATTTCAAAGATGTCAAAACTGAAGAAACATTCAGTAGCCAAGACCAAAAGCAAGTGGAAACTACAAATTTGTGACAACTTTATTGAGACAAAAACACTCCAGCGCGAATTCGCGAGTGCAACAATCGCAACACTAGTAGAATTGAATAAATGAACAAAAATGTGCACATCAAAAAAACTTTGTCAACCATTCACTGTGATCAAAATGGAAAAACTTGTAACGAGAAAAACCGCATCACTGATAGACACATAAAAAGACATGATTCCAGTAAAAAAAAGTGAAATCAATAATTAAGCCTTCCCAGGTACCCTTAACAAGTTATAAAGGCATCATCAAACCCAAAAAGGCACCACTGCTTTTCAAATTTGTGAAAACTCAAATAATGTCTGGTAGTCAAGACCAAAAAGAAAAAAAAACTGCCAGTAATGTGACGACATTTTTTTCGAACAAAAAATCACCACAGCGCAATTTCGCTTCTGCAACTATCGCTTTCCTAGTAGATTTGACGAATAAAACAATAATGAACACATCAAGATGACTTAAGTTGCCACACACTGTCCTCAAAAATGAAAAAAACTTGTACCACAAAAAACAGCATAAAAGATGAACACAGAAAAAAACATATTTCAGAAACATTAACACCAAAATCAAACACTTAGTGCTCCCAGGAACCATCAGCATGGCCACAACGCATTAACACGCCCGAAAAAGCGTCGCTGGGTATTTCAAAGATGTCAAAACTGAAGAAACATTCAGTAGCCAAGACCAAAAGCAAGTGGAAAGTACTAATTTGTGACAACTTTATTGAGAAAAAAACACTCCAGCGCGAATTCGCTAGTGCAACAATCGCAAAACTAGTAGAATTGAATAAATGAACAAAAATGTGCACATAAAAAAAACTATGTCAACCAGTCACTGTGATCAAAAATGGAAAAACTTGTAACGAGAAAAACCGCATTACTGATAGTCACATAAAAAGACATGATTCCAGTTTAAAAAAGTGAAATCAATAATTAAGCCTTCCCAGGTACCCTTAACAAGTCATAGAGGCATCACCAAACCCAAAAAGGCACCACTGCCTTTCAAATTTGTGAAAACTCAAATAATTTCTGGTAGTCAAGACCAAAAAGAAAGAAAAAACTGCCAGTAATGAGACAAAAAATCACCACAGCGCAAAATCGCTTCTGCAACTATCGCTTTCCTAGTAGATTTGACGAATGAAACAATAATGAACACATCAAGATGACCTAACTAGCCACACACTGTCCTCAAAAATGAAAAAACTTGTATCACAAAAAACCGCATAAAAGATGAATACAGAAAAAGACATATTTCAGAAACAATAACACCAAAATCAAAAACTTAGTACTCCCAGGAACCGTCAGCATGGCCACAACGCGTTAACTCCCCGAAAAAGCGTCGCTGGGTATTTCAAAGATGTCAAAACTGAAGAAAAATTCAGTAGTCAAGACCAAAAGCAAGTGGAAACTACCAATTTGTGACAACTTTATTGAGACAAAAACACTCCAGCGCGAATTCGCGAGTGCACCAATGGCAACACTAGTAGATTTGAACAAATGAATGAACAAAAATGAGCACATCAAAAAAACTATGTCAACCAGTCACTGTGATCAAAATGGAAAAACTTGTAACGAGAAAAACCGCATCACTGATAGACACATAAAAAAACATGATTCCAGGAAAAAAAAGTGAAATCAATAAATAAGCCTTCCCAGGTATCCTTAACAAATTATAAAGGCATCACCAAACCCAAAAAGGTACCACTGTCTTTCAAATTTGTGAAAACTCAAATAATGTCTGGTAGTCAAGAACAAAAAGAAAGAAAAACTGCCAGTTATGTGACGACATTTTTTTCGAACAAAAAACCACCACAGCGCAAAAAAACTATGTCAACCAGTCACTGTGATCAAAAATGGAAAAACTTGTAACGAGAAAAACCGCATTACTGATAGACACATAAAAAGACATGATTCCAGTTTAAAAAAGTGAAATCAATAATTAAGCCTTCCCAGGTACCCTTAACAAGTCATAGAGGCATCACCAAACCCAAAAAGGCACCACTGCCTTTCAAATTTGTGAAAACTCAAATAATTTCTGGTAGTCAAGACCAAAAAGAAAGAAAAAACTGCCAGTAATGTGACAAAAAATCACCACAGCGCAAATTCGCTTCTGCAACTATCGCTTTCCTAGTAGATTCGACGAATGAAACAATAATGAACACATCAAGATGACCTAACTAGCCACACACTGTCCTCAAAAATGAAAAAACTTGTACCACAAAAAACCGCATAAAAGATGAATACAGAAAAAGACATATTTCAGAAACATTAACACCAAAATCAAAAACTTAGTACTCCAAGGAACCGTAAGCATGGCCACAACGCGTTAACTCCCCGAAAAAGCGTCGCTGGGTATTTCAAAGATGTCAAAACTGAAGAAACATTCAGTAGCCAAGACCAAAAGCAAGTGGAAACTACCAATTTGTGACAACTTTATTGAGACAAAAACACTCCAGCGCGAATTCGCGAGTGCAACAATGTCAACACTAGTAGATTTGAACAAATGAATGAACAAAAATGAGCACATCAAAAAAACTATGTCAACCAGTCACTGTGATCAAAATGGAAAAACTTGTAACGAGAAAAACCGCATCACTGATAGACACATAAAAAAACATGATTCCAGGAAAAAAAAGTGAAATCATTAAATAAGCCTTCCCAGGTATCCTTAACAAATTTTAAAGGCATCACCAAACCCAAAAAGGTACCACTGTCTTTCAAATTTGTGAAAACTCAAATAATGTCTGGTAGTCAAGACCAAAAAGAAAGAAAAACTGCCAGTAAAGTGACGACATTTTTTTCGAAGAAAAAATCACCACACCGCAAATTCGCTTCTGCAACTATCGCTTTTCTAGTAGGTTTGACGAATGAAACAAAAATGAACCCATCAAGATGACTTAACTAGCCACACACTGTCCTCAAAAATGAAAAAACTTGTACCACAAAAAACCGCAAAAAAGATGAACACAGAAAAAGACATATTTCAGAAACATTAACACCAAAATCAAAAATTTAGTACTCCCAGGAACCGTCAGCATGGCCACAACGCGTTAACTCACCAAAAAAGCGTCGCTGGGTATTTCAAAGATGTCAAAACTGAAGAAACATTCAGTAGTCAAGACCAAAAGCAAGTGGAAACTACCAATTTGTGACAACTTTATTGAGACAAAAACACTCCAGCGCGAATTCGCGAGTGCAACAATGGCAACACTAGTAGATTTGAACAAATGAATTAATCAAAATGAGCACATCAAAAAAACTATGTCAACCAGTCACTGTGATCAAAATGGAAAAACTTGTAACGAGAAAAACCGCATCACTGATAGACACATAAAAAAACATGATTCCAGGAAAAAAAAGTGAAATCAATAAATAAGCCTTCCCAGGTATCCTTAACAAATTATAAAGGCATCACCAAACCCAAAAAGGTACCACTGTCTTTCAAATTTGTGAAAACTCAAATAATGTCTGGTAGTCAAGACCAAAAAGAAAGAAAAACTGCCAGTAAAGTGACGACATTTTTTTCGAAGAAAAAATCACCACACCGCAAATTCGCTTCTGCAACTATCGCTTTTCTAGTAGGTTTGACGAATGAAACAAAAATGAACCCATCAAGATGACTTAACTAGCCACACACTGTCCTCAAAAATGAAAAAACTTGTACCACAAAAAACCGCAAAAAAGATGAACACAGAAAAAGACATATTTCAGAAACATTAACACCAAAATCAAAAATTTAGTACTCCCAGGAACCGTCAGCATGGCCACAACGCGTTAACTCACCAAAAAAGCGTCGCTGGGTATTTCAAAGATGTCAAAACTGAAGAAACATTCAGTAGTCAAGACCAAAAGCAAGTGGAAACTACCAATTTGTGACAACTTTATTGAGACAAAAACACTCCAGCGCGAATTCGCGAGTGCAACAATGGCAACACTAGTAGATTTGAACAAATGAATGAATCAAAATGAGCACATCAAAAAAACTATGTCAACCAGTCACTGTGATCAAAATGGAAAAACTTGTAACGATAAAAACCGCATCACTGATAGACACATAAAAAAACATGATTCCAGGAAAAAAAAGTGAAATCAATAAATAAGCCTTCCCAGGTATCCTTAACAAATTATAAAGGCATCACCAAACCCAAAAAGGTACCACTGTCTTTCAAATTTGTGAAAACTCAAATAATGTCTGGTAGTCAAGACCAAAAAGAAAGAAAAACTGCCAGTAAAGTGACGACATTTTTTTCGAACAAAAAATCACCACACCGCAAATTCGCTTCTGCAACTATCGCTTTTCTAGTAGGTTTGACGAATGAAACAAAAATGAACCCATCAAGATGACTTAACTAGCCACACACTGTCCTCAAAAATGAAAAAACTTGTACCACAAAAAACCGCAAAAAAGATGAACACAGAAAAAGACATATTTCAGAAACATTAACACCAAAATCAAAAATTTAGTACTCCCAGGAACCGTCAGCATGGCCACAACGCGTTAACTCACCAAAAAAGCGTCGCTGGGTATTTCAAAGATGTCAAAACTGAAGAAACATTCAGTAGTCAAGACCAAAAGCAAGTGGAAACTACCAATTTGTGACAACTTTATTGAGACAAAAACACTCCAGCGCGAATTCGCGAGTGCAACAATGGCAACACTAGTAGATTTGAACAAATGAATTAATCAAAATGAGCACATCAAAAAAACTATGTCAACCAGTCACTGTGATCAAAATGGAAAAACTTGTAACGAGAAAAACCGCATCACTGATAGACACATAAAAAAACATGATTCCAGGAAAAAAAAGTGAAATCAATAAATAAGCCTTCCCAGGTATCCTTAACAAATTATAAAGGCATCACCAAACCCAAAAAGGTACCACTGTCTTTCAAATTTGTGAAAACTCAAATAATGTCTGGTAGTCAAGACCAAAAAGAAAGAAAAACTGCCAGTAAAGTGACGACATTTTTTTCGAAGAAAAAATCATCACACCGCAAATTCGCTTCTGCAACTATCGCTTTTCTAGTAGGTTTGACGAATGAAACAAAAATGAACCCATCAAGATGACTTAACTAGCCACACACTGTCCTCAAAAATGAAAAAACTTGTACCACAAAAAACCGCAAAAAAGATGAACACAGAAAAAGACATATTTCAGAAACATTAACACCAAAATCAAAAATTTAGTACTCCCAGGAACCGTCAGCATGGCCACAACGCGTTAACTCACCAAAAAAGCGTCGCTGGGTATTTCAAAGATGTCAAAACTGAAGAAACATTCAGTAGTCAAGACCAAAAGCAAGTGGAAACTACCAATTTGTGACAACTTTATTGAGACAAAAACACTCCAGCGCGAATTCGCGAGTGCAACAATGGCAACACTAGTAGATTTGAACAAATGAATGAATCAAAATGAGCACATCAAAAAAACTATGTCAACCAGTCACTGTGATCAAAATGGAAAAACTTGTAACGAGAAAAACCGCATCACTGATAGACACATAAAAAAACATGATTCCAGGAAAAAAAAGTGAAATCAATAAATAAGCCTTCCCAGGTATCCTTAACAAATTATAAAGGCATCACCAAACCCAAAAAGGTACCACTGTCTTTCAAATTTGTGAAAACTCAAATAATGTCTGGTAGTCAAGACCAAAAAGAAAGAAAAACTGCCAGTAAAGTGACGACATTTTTTTCGAACAAAAAATCACCACACCGCAAATTCGCTTCTGCAACTATCGCTTTTCTAGTAGGTTTGACGAATGAAACAAAAATGAACCCATCAAGATGACTTAACTAGCCACATACTGTCCTCAAAAATGAAAAAACTTGTACCACAAAAAGCCGCAAAAAAGATGAACACAGAAAAAGACATATTTCAGAAACATTAACACCAAAATCAAAAACTTAGTACTCGCAGGAAGCGTCAGCATGGCCACAACGCGTTAACTCCCCGAAAAAGCGTCGCTGGGTATTTCAAAGATGTCAAAACTGAAGAAACATTCAGTAGCCAAGACCAAAAGCAAGTGGAAACTACCAATTTGTGACAACTTTATTGAGACAAAAACACTCCAGCGCGAATTCGCGAGTGCAACAATGTCAACACTAGTAGATTTGAACAAATGAATGAACAAAAATGAGCACATCAAAAAAACTATGTCAACCAGTCACTGTGATCAAAATGGAAAAACTTGTAACGAGAAAAACCGCATCACTGATAGACACATAAAAAAACATGATTCCAGGAAAAAAAAGTGAAATCATTAAATAAGCCTTCCCAGGTATCCTTAACAAATTTTAAAGGCATCACCAAACCCAAAAAGGTACCACTGTCTTTCAAATTTGTGAAAACTCAAATAATGTCTGGTAGTCAAGACCAAAAAGAAAGAAAAACTGCCAGTAAAGTGACGACATTTTTTTCGAAGAAAAAATCACCACACCGCAAATTCGCTTCTGCAACTATCGCTTTTCTAGTAGGTTTGACGAATGAAACAAAAATGAACCCATCAAGATGACTTAACTAGCCACACACTGTCCTCAAAAATGAAAAAACTTGTACCACAAAAAAACCGCAAAAAAGATGAACACAGAAAAAGACATATTTCAGAAACATTAACACCAAAATCAAAAATTTAGTACTCCCAGGAACCGTCAGCATGGCCACAACGCGTTAACTCACCAAAAAAGCGTCGCTGGGTATTTCAAAGATGTCAAAACTGAAGAAACATTCAGTAGTCAAGACCAAAAGCAAGTGGAAACTACCAATTTGTGACAACTTTATTGAGACAAAAACACTCCAGCGCGAATTCGCGAGTGCAACAATGGCAACACTAGTAGATTTGAACAAATGAATGAATCAAAATGAGCACATCAAAAAAACTATGTCAACCAGTCACTGTGATCAAAATGGAAAAACTTGTAACGAGAAAAACCGCATCACTGATAGACACATAAAAAAACATGATTCCAGGAAAAAAAGTGAAATCAATAAATAGGCCTTCCCAGGTATCCTTAACAAATTATAAAGGCATCACCAAACCCAAAAAGGTACCACTGTCTTTCAAATTTGTGAAAACTCAAATAATGTCTGGTAGTCAAGACCAAAAAGAAAGAAAAACTGCCAGTAAAGTGACGACATTTTTTTCGAACAAAAAATCACCACACCGCAAATTCGCTTCTGCAACTATCGCTTTTCTAGTAGGTTTGACGAATGAAACAAAAATGAACCCATCAAGATGACTTAACTAGCCACACACTGTCCTCAAATATGAAAAAACTTGTACCACAAAAAACCGCAAAAAAGATGAACACAGAAAAAGACATATTTCAGAAACATTAACACCAAAATCAAAAACTTAGTACTCCCAGGAACCGTCAGCATGGCCACAACGCGTTAAATCCCCGAAAAAGCGTCGCTGGGTATTTCAAAGATGTCAAAACTGAAGAAACATTCAGTAGCCAAGACCAAAAGCAAGTGGAAACTACCAATTTGTGACAACTTTATTGAGACAAAAACACTCCAGCGCGAATTCGCGAGTGCAACAATGGCAACACTAGTAGATTTGAACAAATGAATGAACAAAAATGAGCACATCAAAAAAACTATGTCAACTAGTCACTGCGATCAAAATGGAAAAACTTGTAACGAGAAAAACCGCATCACTGATAGACACATAAAAAAACATGATTCCAGGAAAAAAAAGTGAAATCAATAAATAAGCCTTCCCAGGTATCCTTAACAAACTATAAAGGCATCACCAAACCCAAAAAGGTACCACTGTCTTCCAAATTTGTGAAAACTCAAATAATGTCTGGTAGTCAAGACCAAAAAGAAAGAAAAACTGCAAGTAATGTGACGACATTTTTTTCGAACAAAAAATCACCACAGCGCAAATTCGCTTCTGCAACTATCGCTTTTCTAGTAGGTTTGACGAATGAAACAATAATGAACCCATCAAGATGACTTAACTAGCCACACACTGTCCTCAAAAATGAAAAAACTTGTACCACAAAAAACAGCAAAAAAGATGAACACAGAAAAAGACATATTCAGAAACATTAACACCAAAATCAAAAACCTAGTACTCCCAGGAACCGTCAGCATGGCCAAAACGCATTAACACCCCGAAAAAGCGTCGCTGGGTTTTTCAAAGATGTCAAAACTTAAGAAACATTCAGTAGCCAAGACCAAAAGCAAGTGGAAACTACCAATTTGTTACAACTTTTTTGAGACAAAAACACTCCAGCGCGAATTCGCGAGTGCAACAATCGCAATACTAGTAGATTTGAACAAATGAATGAACAAAAATGAGCACATCAAAAAAACTATGTCAACCAGTCACTGTGATCAAAATGGAAAAACTTGTAACGAGAAAAACCGCATCACTGATAGACACAAAAAAAGACATGATTCCAGGAAAAAAAGTGAAATCTATAAATAAGCCTTCCCAGGTACCCTTAACAAATTATAAAGGCATCACCAAACCCAAAAAGGTACCACTGTCTTTCAAATTTGTGAAAACTCAAATAATGTCTGGTAGTCAAGACCAAAAAGAAAGAAAAACTGCCAGTAATGTGACGACATTTTTTTCAAACAAAAAATCACCACAGCGCAAATTCGCTTCTGCAACTATCGCTTTCCTAGTAGATATGACGAATCAAACAATAATGAACACATCAAGATGACTTAAATAGCCACACACTGTCCTCAAAAATGAAAAAACTTGTACCACAAAAAACCGCAAAAAAGATGAACACAGAAAAAGACATATTTCAGAAACTTTAACATCAAAATCAAAAACTTAGTACTCCCAGGAACCGTCAGCATGGCCACAACGCGTTAACTCACCAAAAAAGCGTCGCTGGGTATTTCAAAGATGTCAAAACTTAAGAAACATTCAGTAGCCAAGACCAAAAGCAAGTGGAAACTACCAATTTGTGACAACTTTATTGAGACAAAAACACTCCAGCGCGAATTCGCGAGTGCAACAATCGCAACACTAGTAGATTTGAATAAATGAACAAAAATGAGCACATCAAAAAAAAATATGTCAACCAGTCACTGTGATCAAAAATGGAAAAACTTATAAGGAGAAAAACCCCATGACTGATAGACACATAAAAAGACATGATTCCAGGAAAAAAAGTGAAATCAATAATTAAGCCTTCCCAGGTACCCTTAACAAGTTATAAAGGCATCACCAAACCCAAAAAGGCACCAATGTCTTTCAAATTTGTGAAAACTCAAATAATGTCTGGTAATCAAGACCAAAAAGAAAGGAAAACTGCCAGTAATGTGACGACATTTTCTTCGAACAAAAAATCACCACAGCGCAAATTCGCTTCTGCAACTATCGCCTACCCAGTAGATTTGACGAATGAAACAACAATGAACACATCAAGACGACTTAAATAGCCACACGATGTCCTCAAAAATGAAAAAATTTGTACCACAAAAAACAGCAAAAAAGATGAACACAGAAAAAGACATATTTCAGAAACTTTAACATCAAAATCAAAAACTTAGTACTCCCAGGAACCGTCAGCATGGCCGCAACCCATTAACACCCCGAAAAAGCGTCGCTGGGTATTTCAAAGATGTCAAAACTGAAGAAACATTCAGTAGCCAAGACCAAAAGCAAGTGGAAACTACCAATTTGTGACAACTTTATTGAGACAAAAACACTCCAGCGCGAATTCGCGAGTGCAACAATCGCAACACTAGTAGATTTGAATAAATGAACAAAAATGAGCACATCAAAAAAACTATATCAACCAGTCACTGTGATCAAAAATGGAAAAACTTGTAAGGAGAAAAACCCCATGACTGATAGACACATAAAAAGACATGATTCCAGGAAAAAAAGTGAAATCTATAAATAAGCCTTCCCAGGTACCCTTAACAAATTATAAAGGCATCACCAAACCCAAAAAGGTACCACTGTCTTTCAAATTTGTGAAAACTCAAATAATGTCTGGTAGTCAAGACCAAAAAGAAAGAAAAACTGCCAGTAATGTGACGACATTTTTTTCAAACAAAAAATCACCACAGCGCAAATTTGCTTCTGCAACTATCGCTTTCCTAGTAGATTTGACGAATCAAACAATAATGAACACATCAAGATGACTTAAATATCCACACACTGTCCTCAAAAATGAAAAAACTTGTACCACAAAAAACCGCAAAAAAGATGAACACAGAAAAAGACATATTTCAGAAACTTTAACATCAAAATCAAAAACTTAGTACTCCCAGGAACCGTTAGCATGGCCGCAACCCATTAACATCCCGAAAAATTGTCGCTGGGTATTTCAAAGATGTCAAAACTGAAGAAACATTCAGTAGCCAAGGTAAAAAGCAAGTGGAAACTACCAATTTGTGACAACTTTATTGAGACAAAAACACTCCAGCGCGAATTCGCGAGTGCAACAACCGCAACACTAGTAGATTTGAATAAATGAACAAAAATGAGCACATCAAAAAAACTATGTCAACCAGTCACTGTGATCAAAAATGGAAAAACTTATAAGGAGAAAAACCCCATGACTGATAGACACATAAAAAGACATGATTCCAGGAAAAAAAGTGAAATCAATAATTAAGCCTTCCCAGGTACCCTTAACAAGTTATAAAGGCATCACCAAACCCAAAAAGGCACCAATGTCTTTCAAATTTGTGAAAACTCAAATAATGTCCGGTAATCAAGACCAAAAAGAAAGGAAAACTGCCAGTAATGTGACGACATTTTCTTCGAACAAAAAATCACCACAGCGCAAATTCGCTTCTGCAACTATCGCCTAACCAGTAGATTCGACGAAGGAAACAACAATGAACGCATCAAGATGACTTAACTAGCCACACACTGTGCTCAAAAATGAAAAAAAAATTGTACCACAAAAAATCGCATCAAAGATGAACACAAAAAAAAGACATATTTCAGAATTAAAAATAGCAAAATTAAAAACTTAGTACGCCCAGGAACCGTCAACATGGCCACAACACGTTAACACCCCGAAAAAGCGTCGCTGGGTATTTCAAAGATGTCAAAACTGAAGAAACATTCAGTAGCCAAGACCAAAAGCAAGTGGAAACTACCAATTTGTGACAACTTTTTTGAGACAAAAACACTCCAGCGCGAATTCGCGAGTGCAGCAATCGCAACACTAGTAGATTTGAATAAATGAACAAAAATGAGCACATCAAAATAACTATGTCAACCAGTCACAGTGACCAAAAATTGAAAAACTTGTAACGAGAAAAACCGCATCACTGATAGACACATAAAAAGACATGATTCTAGGAAAAAAAGTGAAATCAATAAATAAATTTCCCAGGTACACTTTACAAGTTATAAAGGCATTACCAAATCCAAAAAGTCACCACTGTCTTTCAAATTTGTGAAAACTCAAATAATGTCTGGTAGTCAAGACCAAAAAGAAGGAAAAACTGCCAGTAATGTGACGACATTTTTTTCAAACAAAAAATCACCACAGCGCAAATTCGCTTCTGCAACTATCGCTTTCCCAGTAGATTTGACGAATGAAACAATAATGAACACATCAAGATGACTTAACTAGCCACACACTGTCATCAAAAATGAAAAAACTTGTACCACAAAAAACCGCAAAAAAGATGAACACAGAAAAAGACATATTTCAGAAACATTAACATCAAAATCAAAAACATAGTACTCCCAGGAACCGTCAGCATGGCCGCAACCCATTAACATCCCGAAAAAGCGTCGCTGGGTATTTCAAAGATGTCAAAACTGAAGAAACATTCAGTAGCCAAGATCAAAAGCAAGTGGAAACTACCAATTTGTGACAACTTTATTGAGACAAAAACACTCCAGCGCGAATTCGCGAGTGCAACAATCGCAACACTAGTAGATTTGAATAAATGAACAAAAATGAGCACATCAAAAGAAACTATGTCAACCAGTCACTGTGATCAAAAATGGAAAAACTTGTAAGGAGAAAAACCCCATGACTGATAGACACATAAAAAGACATGATTCCAGGAAAAAAAGTGAAATCAATAATTAAGCCCTCCCAGGTACCCTTAACAAGTTATAAAGGCATCACCAAACCCAAAAAGGCACCAATGTCTTTCAAATTTGTGAAAACTCAAATAATGTCTGGTAGTCAAGACCAAAAAGGAAGAAAAACTGCCAGTAATGTGACGACATTTTCTTCGAACAAAAAATCACCACAGCGCAAATTCGCTTCTGCAACTATCGCCTAACCAGTAAATTTGACGAAGGAAACAACAATGAACACATCAAGATGACTTAACTAGCCACACACTGTGCTCAAAAATGAAAAAAAAATTGTACCACAAAAAATCGCATCAAAGATGAACACAAAAAAAAACATATTTCAGAATTAAAAATAGCAAAATTAAAAACTTAGTACGCCCAGGAACCGTCAGCATGGCCACAACGCGTTAACACCCCGAAAAAGCGTCGCTGGGTATTTCAAAGATGTCAAAACTGAAGAAACATTCAGTAGCCAAGACCAAAAGCAAGTGGAAACTACCAATTTGTGACAACTTTTTTGAGACAAAAACACTCCAGCGCGAATTCGCGAGTGCAACAATCGCAACACTAGTAGATTTGAATAAATGAAGAAAAATGAGCACATCAAAATAACTATGTCAACCAGTCACAGTGACCAAAAATGGAAAAACTTGTAACGAGAAAAACCGCATCACTGATAGACACATAAAAAGACTTGATTCCAGTAAAAAAAAAAGTGAAATCAATAATTAAGCCTTCCCAGGTACCCTTAACAAATTATAAAGGCATTACCAAACCCAAAAAGGCACCACTGCCTTTCAAGTTTGTGAAAACTCAAATAATGTCTGGTAGTCAAGACCAAAAAGAAAGAAAAACTGCCAGTACTGTGACGACAATTTTTTTCGAACAAAAAATCACCACAGCGCAAATTCGCTTCTGCAACTATCGCCTAACCAAAAAACTTGACGAATGAAACAACAATGAACACATCAAGATGACTTAACTAGCCACAAACTGTCCTCAAAAATGAAAAAACTTGTACCACAAAAAACCGCATAAAAGATGAACACAAAAAAGACATATTTCAGAAACACAAGAACCAAAATTAAAAACTTGGTACTCCCAGGAAACGTCAGCACGTCCACAACGCATTAACACCCCGAAAAAGCGTCCCTGGGTATTTCAAAGATGTCAAAACTGAAGAAACATTCAGTAGCCAAGACCAAAAGATAGTGGAAACTACCAATTTGTGACAACTTTATAAAGACAAAAACACTCCAGCGCGAATTCGCGAGTGCAAAGACCGCAACACTAGTAGATTCGAATAAATGAACAAAAATAAGCACACCAAAAAAACTATGTCAACCAGTCACTGTGATCAAAAAAGGAAAAACTTGTAATGAGAAAAACCTTATCACTGATAGACACATAAAAAGACTTGATTCCAGTAAAAAAAAAGTGAAATCAATAATTAAGCCTTCCCAGGTACCCTTAACAAATTATAAAGGCATCATCAAACCCAAAAAGGCACCACTGCCTTTCAAAATTGTGAAAACTCAAATAATGTCTGGTAGTCAAGACCAAAAAGAAAAAAAAAACTGCCAGTAATGTGACGACATTTTTTTCGAACAAAAAATCACCACAGAGCAAATTCGCTTCTGCAACTATCGCTTTCCTAGTAGATTTGACGAATGAAACAATAATGAACACATCAAGATGACTTAACAAGCCACACATTGTCCTCGAAAAAGAAAAAACTTGTACCACAAAAAACCGCATAAAAGATGAACACAGAAAAAGACATATTTCAGAAACATTAACACCAAAATCAAAAACTTAGTACTCCCAGGAACCGTCAGCACGTCCACAACGCATTAACACCCCGAAAAAGCGTCGCTGGGTATTTCAAAGATGTCAAAACTGAAGAAAAATTCAGTAGCCAAGACCAAAAGCAAGTGGAAACTACCAATTTGTGACAACTTTATTGAGACAAAAACACTCCAGCGCGAATTCGCGAGTGCAACAATCTTATCACTTGTAGATTTGAATAAATGAACAAAAAAATGAGCTTATCAAAAAAACTGTCAACCAGTCACTGTGATCAAAAATGGAAAAACTTGTAACGAGAAAAACCGCATCACTGATAGACACATAAAAAGACAAAATTCCAGGAAAAAAATGTGAAATCAATAATTAAGCCTTCCCAGGTACCCTTAACAAGTTATAAAGGCTTTACCAAACCCAAAAAGGCAGCACTTGCTTTCAGATTTGTGAAAACTCAAATAATGTCTGGTATTCAAGACCAAAAAGAAAGAAAAACTGCCAGTACTGTGACGACAATTTTTTTCGAACAAACAATCACCACAGCGCAAATTCGCTTCTGCAACTATCGCCTAACCAGTAAATGTGACGAATGAAACAACAAAAAATCTAACAAATGTGTACAAAAAAAATCATCAAAAAACAGCAAAAAACAGTTTTTCTATTTAAAAAATTCAATCAGGAAGTAGAAAAGAGCTGGTTTTATTAATAAACAGTGTCTTGGAGGATATTTTGATCTATCATTTAAGACTTAAAGAGAAATTTTTTATTTTCGGAAAAAAAAAATTCAAAAAATTACAAGTGGTAACTTTGTAGGTTCAGATCCCAGATTACTGGAAATAGGCGCAAAATGACGCACACATTGAGCACTCAAACTGAAGATCAAAAAAAATATAGAGGGTGTCAGAGGGCTGGCTCAAGAGGCACAGCCCTCTGACCTGTACCCATATGCCAGAAAATCTGACACATGGGTACAAAAAAATCATCAAAAAACAGCAAAAAACAGTTTGTTTATTTAAAAAATTCAACCAGGAAGTAAAAAAGAGCTGAACTTACTAATAAACAGGGTCTTGGAGGATATTTTGATCTATCATTTAAGACTTGAAGAGAAATTTCTTTTGTTATTTTTGAAAAAAAAGTTTCAAAAAAATACAAGTGTTATTTTTGTAGGTCCAGACCCCAGATTACTGGAAATAGGCGCAAAATGACGCACACATTAAGCACTTAAACTGAAGATCAAAAAAATAAAGGGTGTCAGAGGGCTGGCTCAAGAGGCACAGTCCTCTGACCTGTACCCATATGCCAGAAAATCTTACACATGGATACAAAAAAAATCATCAAAAAACAGCAAAAAAAAACAGTTTTCTTTGTTTAAAAAACACAACCAGGAAGTAGAAAAGAGCTGGTTTTATTAATAAACAGTGTCTTGCAGGTATTTTGATATAACATTTAAGACTTAAAGAGAAGTTTTTTTTTTTCTTTTTTTTGAAAAAAAAAAATCAAAAAACTACAAGTGTTAACTTTGTAGGTCCAGACCCCAGATTACTGGAAATAGGCGCAAAATGACGCACACAATGAGCACTTAAACTGAAGATTAAAAAAAAATAAAGGGTGTCAGAGGGCTGGCTCAAGAGGCACACCCCTCTGACATGTACCCATATGCCAGAAAATCTGACACATGGGTACAAAAAAAATCATCAAAAAACAGCAAAAAACAGTTTTTTTAATTTAAAAAATTCAATCAAGAAGTAGAAAAGAGCTGGTCTTTTTAATAAACAGTGTCTTGGAGGATACTTTGATCTATCATTTAAGACTTGAAGAGATTTTTTTTTTTTTGAAAAAAAAATTTCAAAAAATTACAAGTGTTAACTTTGTAGGTCCAGAGACCAGATTACTGGAAATAGGCGCAAAATGACGCACACATTAAGCACTTAAACTGAAGATTAAAAAAAAATAAAGGGTGTCAGAGGGCTGGCTCAAGAGGCACACCCCTCTGACCTGTACCCATATGCCAGAAAATCTGACACATGGATACAAAAAAAATCATCAAAAAACAGCAGAAAACGGTTTTTTAAATTTAAAAATCTCAAGCAGGAAGTAGAAAAGAGCCGGTCTTATTAATAAACATTGTCTTGGAGGATATTTTGATCTATCATTTAAGACTTGAAGAGATTTTTTTTTTTTTTGAAAAAAAAATTTCAAAAAATTACAAGTGTTAACTTTGTAGGTCCAGAGCCCAGATTACTGGAAATAGGCGCAAAATGACGCACACATTAAGCACTTAAACTGAAGATCAAAAAATATATATAGGGTGTCAGTGGGCTGGCTCAAGAGGCACAGCCCTCTGACCTGTACCCATATGCCAGAAAATCTGACACATGGGTACAAAAAAATCATCAAAAAACAGCAAAAAACAGTTTGTTCATTTAAAAAATTCAACCAGGAAGTAAAAAAGAGCTGATTTTATTAATAAACAGTGTCTTGGAGGATATTTTGATCTATCATTTAAGACTTGAAGAGAATTTTTTTTTGTTATTTTTGAAAAAAAAGATTCAAAAAAATACAAGTGTTAACTTTGTAGGTCCAGATCCCAGACTACTGGAAATAGGCGCAAATGGCGCACACATTAAGCACTTAAACTGAAGATCAAAAAAATAAAGGTTGTCAGAGGGCTGGCTCAAGAGGCACAGTCCTCTGACCTGTACCCATATGCCAGAAAATCTTACACATGGATACAAAAAAAAATCATCAAAAAACAGCAAAAAAAAACAGTTTTTTGTGTTTAAAAAATACAACCAGGAAGTAGAAAAGAGCTGGTTTTATTAATAAACAGTGTCTTGCAGGTATTTTGATATATCATTTAAGACTTAAAGAGAAGTTTTTCTTTTTCTTTTTTTTGAAAAAAAAAATTCAAAAAACTTTAATGTTTACTTTGTAGGTCCAGACCCCAGATTACTGGAAATAGGCGCAAAATGACGCACACAATGAGCACTTAAACTGAAGATCAAAAAAAAAAAATAAAGGATGTCAGAGGGCTGGCTCAAGAGGCACACCCCTCTGACCTGTACCCATATGCCAGAAAATCTGACACATGGGAACAAAAAAATCATCAAAAAACAGCAAAAAACAGTTTTTTTATTTAAAAAATTCAATCAAGAAGTAGAAAAGAGCTGGTATTTTTAATAAACAGTGTCTTGGAGGATACTTTGATCTATCATTTAAGACTTAAAGAGAATTATTTTTTTTTTTTTTGAAAAAAAATTTTCAAAAAATTACAAGTGTTAACTTTGTAGGTCCAGACCCCAGATTACTGGAAATAGGCGCAAAATGACGCACACATTGATCACTTAAACTGAAGATCAAAAAAATAAAGGATGTCAGAGGGCTGGCTCAAGAGGCACAGCCCTCTGACCTGTACCCATATGCCAGAAAATCTGACACATGGATACAAAAAAAATCATCAAAAAACAACAAAAAACGGTTTTTTTATTTTAAAAAAATCAAGCAGGAAGTAGAAAAGAGCCGGTCTTATTAATAAACATTGTCTTGGAGGATATTTTGATCTATCATTTAAGACTTGAAGAGATTTTTTTTTTTTTTTTGGAAAAAAAATTTTCAAAAAATTACAAGTGTTAACTTTGTAGGTCCAGAGCCCAGATTACTGGAAATAGGCGCAAAATGACGCACACATTAAGCACTTAAACTAAAGATTAAACAAAAAATATTGGGTGTCAGAGGGCTGGCTCAAGAGGCACAGCCTCTGACCTGTACCCATATGCCAGAAAATCTGACACATGGGTACAAAAAAAATCATCAAAAAACAGCAAAAATTAGTTTTCTTTGTTTAAAAAAATCAACCAGGAAGAAGAAAAGAGCTGGTCTTATTAATAAACATTGTCTTGGAGGATATTTTGATCTATCATTTAGGACTTAAGGAGAAATATTTTTTTTCGGAAAAAAAGTTTCAAAAAAATACAAGTGGTAACTTTGTAGGTTCAGACCCCAGATTACTGGAAATAGTCGCAAAATGACGCACACATTGAGCACTTAAACTGAAGATTAAAAAACATATAGGGTGTCAGAGGGCTGGCTCAAGAGGTACATCCCTCTGAACTGTACCCATATGCCAGAAAATCTGACACATGGGTACAAAAAAAATCATCAAAAAACAGCAAAAATTAGTTTTCTTTGTTTAAAAAAATCAACCAGGAAGTAGAAAAGAGCTGGTCTTATTAATAAACATTGTCTTGGAGGATATTTTGATTTATCATTTAAGACTTGAAGAGAATTTTTTTTGTTTTTTTTTGAAAAAAAAGTTTCAAAAAAAATACAAGTGTTAACTTTGTAGGTCCAGACCCCAGATTACTGGAAATAGGCGCAAAATGACGCACACATTAAGCACTTAAACTGGAGATCAAAAAAATTAAAGGGTGTCAGAGGGCTGGCTCAAGAGGCACAGCCCTCTGACCTGTACACATATGCCAGAAAATCTGACACATGGATACAAAAAAAAATCATCAAAAAACAGCAAAAAAAAACAGTTTTCTTTGTTCAAAAAATTCAACCAGGAAGCAGAAAAGAGCTGGTTTTATTAATAAACAGTGTCTTGCAGGTATTTTGATCTATCATTTAAGACTTAAAGAGAAGTTTTTCTTTTTTTTTTTTTTGAAAAAAAATTTTCAAAAAACTACAAGTGTTAACTTTGTAGGTCCAGACCCCAGATTACTGGAAATGGGCGCAAAATGACGCACACTTTGAGCACTTAAACTGAAGATCAAAAAAAATAAAGGATGTCAGAGGGCTGGCTCAAGAGGCACAGCCCTCTGACCTGTACCCATATGCCAGAAAATTTGACACATGGATTCAAAAAAAAAAATCATCAAAAAACAGCAAAAAACAGTTTTTTTTATTTTAAAAATTCAATCAGGAAGTAGAAAAGAGCTGGTCTTATTAATAAACATTGTCTTAGAGGATATTTTGATCTATCATTTAAGACTTGAAGAGAATTTTTTTTTTTTTGAAAAAAAAGTTTCAAAAAATTACAAGTGTTAACTTTGTAGGTCCAGACCCCAGATTACTGGAAATAGGCGCAAAATGACGCACACATTAAGCAATTAAACTGAAGATTAAAAAAAAACAAAGGGTTTCAGAGGGCTGGCTCAAGAGGCACAGCCCTCTGACCTGTACCCATATGCCAGAAATCTGACACATGGATACAAAAAAAAATCATCAAAAAACAGCAAAAAACAGTTTTCTTTGTTAAAAAAATTAAACCAGGAAGTAGAAAATAGCTGGTCTTATTAATGAACAGTGTCTTGGAGGATATTTTGATCTATCATTTAAGACTTGAAGATATATATTTTTTTTTTGAAAAAAAAGTTTCAAAAAACTACAAGTGTTAACTTTGTAGGTCCAGACACCAGATTACTGGAAATAGGCGCAAAATGACGCACACATTGAGCACTTAAACTGAAGATCAAAAAAAAGGGTGTCAGAGGGCTGGCTCAAGAGGCACAGGTCCCTGACCTGTACCCATATGCCAGAAAATCTGACACATGGGTACAAAAAAAATCATCAAAAAACAGCAAAAAACAGTTTTTTATTTAAAAAATTCAATCAGGAAGTAGAAAAGAGCTGGTCTTATTAATAAACAGTGTCTTGGAGGATATTTTGATCTATCATTTAAGACTTGAAGATATTTTTTTTTTTTTTGAAAAAAAAAGTTTCAAAAAACTACAAGTGTTAACTTTGTAGGTCCAGACACCAGATTACTGGAAATAGGCGCAAAATGACGCACACATTGAGCACTTAAACTGAAGATCAAAAAAATAAAGGGTGTCAGAGGGCTGGCTCAAGAGGCACAAGTCTCTGACCTGTACCCATATGCCAGAAAATCTGACAAATGGGTACAAAAAAAATCATCAAAGTACAGCAAAAAACAATTCTTTTTTTAAAATTCAATCAGGAATTAGAAAAGAGCTGTTCTTATTAAAAACAGTGTCTTGGAGGATATTTTGATCTATCATTTAAGACCTAGAGAGAATTTTTTTTTTTTTGAAAAAAAGTTTCAAAAAATTACAAGTGTTAACTTTGTAGGTCCAGACACCAGATTACTGGATATAGGCGCAAGATGACGCACACATTGAGCACTTAAACTGAAGATAAAAAAAATAAAGGATGTCAGAGGGCTGGCTCAAGAGGCACATGTCTCTGAGCTGTACCCATATGCCAGAAAATCTGACATATGGGTACAAAAAAAATCATCAAAAAACAGCAAAAAACAGTTTTTTATTTAAAAAATTCAATCAGGAAGTAGAAAAGAGCTGGTCTTATTAAAAACAGTGTCTTGGAGGATATTTTGATCTATCATTTAAGACCTAGAGAGAATTTTTTTTTTTTTGAAAAAAAGTTTCAAAAAATTACAAGTGTTAACTTTGTAGGTCCAGACACCAGATTACTGGATATAGGCGCAAGATGACGCACACATTGAGCACTTAAACTGAAGATAAAAAAAATAAAGGGTGTCAGAGGGCTGGCTCAAGAGGCACATGTCTCTGAGCTGTACCCATATGCCAGAAAATCTGACATATGGGTACAAAAAAAATCATCAAAAAACAGCAAAAAACAGTTTTTTATTTAAAAAATTCAATCAGGAAGTAGAAAAGAGCTGGTCTTATTAATAAACAGTGTCTTGGAGGATATTTTGATCTATCATTTAAGACTTAAAGAGATTTTTTTTTCGGAGAAAAAAGTTTCAAAAAACTACAAGTGTTAACGTTGTAGGTCCAGACCCCAGATTACTGGAATTAGGCGCAAAATAACGCACAAATTGAGCACTTAAACTGAAGATCAAAAAAAATGAAAGGTGTCAGAGGGCTGGCTCAAGAGGCACAGCCCTCTGACCTGTACCCATATCCCAGAAAATCTGACACAAGGGTACAAAAAAAATCATCAAAAAACAGCAAAAAACAGTTTTTTTATTTAAAAAATTCAATCAGGAAGTAGAAAAGAGCTGGTCTTATTAATAAACAGTGTCTTGGAGGATATTTTGATCTATCATTTAAGACCTAAAGAGAACTTTTTTTTGAAAAAATAGTTTCAAAAAATTACAAGTGTTAACTTTGTAGGTCCAGACACCAGATTACTGGATATAGGCGCAAAATGGCGCACACATTGAGCACTTAAACTGAAGATCAAAAAAAATAAAGGGTGTCAGAGGGCTGGCTCAAGAGGCACAGCCCTCTGACCTATACCCATATGCCAGAAAATCTGACACATGGATCCAAAAAAATCATCAAAAAACAGCAAAAAACAGTTTAATTTGTTAAAAAAATTCAACCGGGAAGTAGAAAAGAGCTGGTCTTATTAATGAACAGTGTCTTGGAGGATATTTTGATCTATCATTTAAGACTTGAAGATATTTTTTTTTGAAAAAAAAGTTTAAAAAAACTACAAGTGTTAACTTTGTAGGTCCAGACACCAGATTACTGGAAATAGGCGCAAAATGACGCACAAATTGAGCACTTAAACTGAAGATCAAAAAAAATAAAGGGTGTCAGAGGGCTGGCTCAAGAGGCACAGCACTCTGACCTGTACCCAATGCCAGAAAATCTGACACATGGGTACAAAAAAAATCATCAAAAACAGCAAAAAACAGTTTTTTTATTTGAAAAATTCAATCAGGAAGTAGAAAAGAGCTGGTCTTATTAATAAACAGTGTCTTGGAGGATATTTTGATCTATCATTTAAGACCTAAAGAGAACTTTTTTTTTTGAAAAAATAGTTTCAAAAAATTACAAGTGTTAACTTTGTAGGTCCAGACACCAGATTACTGGATATAGGCGCAAAATGGCGCACACATTGAGCACTTAAACTGAAGATCAAAAAAAATAAAGGGTGTCAGAGGGCTGGCTCAAGAGGCACAGCCCTCTGACCTGTACCCAATGCCAGAAAATCTGACACATGGGTACAAAAAAAATCATCAAAAACAGCAAAAATCTGTTTTTTTATTTGAAAAATTCAATCAGGAAGTAGAAAAGAGCTGGTCCTATTAATAAACAGGGTCTTGGAGGATACTTTGATCTATCATTTAAGACTTGAAGAGAATTTTTTTTTTTTTGAAAAAAAAGTTTCAAAAAACTACAAGTGTGAACTTTGTAGGTCCAGACCGCAGAGAACTGGAAATAGGCGCAAAATGACGCACACATTGAGCATTTAAACTGAAGATAAAAGAAAATAAAGGATGTCAGAGGGCTGGCTCAAGAGGCACAGCCCTCTGACCTGTACCCATAAGCCAGAAAATCTGACACATGGGTACAAAAAAATCATCAAAAAACAGCAAAAAACAGTTTTTTTATTTAAAAAATTCAATCAGGAAGTAGAAAAGAGCTGGTCTTATTAATAAACAGTGTCTTGGAGGATATTTTGATCTATCTTTTAAGACTTGAAGGGAATTTTTTTTTTTTTTTTGAAAAAAAAGTTACAAAAAATTACAAGTGTTAACTTTGCAGGTCCAAACCCCGGATTACTGGAAATAGGCGCAAAATGACGCACACATTAAGCACTTAAGATGAAGATTAAAAAAACAAAGGGTTTCAGAGGGCTGGCTCAAGAGGCACAGCCCTCTGACCTGTACCCATATGCCAGAAAATCTGACACATGGATACAAAAAAAAATCATCAAAAAACAGCAAAAAACAGTTTTCTTTGTTAAAAAAATTCAACCAGGAAGTAGAAAAGAGCTGGTCTTTTTAATTAACAGTGTCTGGGAGGATATTTTGATCTATCATTTAAGACTTAAAGAGAATTTTTTTTTTTTTTGAAAAAAAAGTTTCAAAAAATTACAAGTGGTAACTTTGTAGGTCCAAACCCCGGATTACTGGAAATAGGCGCAAAATGACGCACACATTGAGCAGTTAAACTGAAGATCAAAAAAAATATAGGGTGTCAGAGGGCTGGCTCAAGAGGCACAGCCCTCTGACCTGCACCCATAGGCCAGAAAATCTGACACATGGGTACAAAAAAATCATCAAAAAACAGCAAAAAACAGTTTGTTTATTCAAAGAATTCAATCAGGAAGTAAAAAAGAGCTGATCTTATTAATAAACAGTGTCTTGGAGGATATTTTGATCTATCATTTAAGACTTTAAGAGAATTTTTTTTTTTGAAAAAAAAAGTTTCAAAAAATTACAAGTGTTAACTTTGTAGGTCCAGACTCCAGATTACTGGAAATAGGCGCAAAATGATGCACACATTGAGCACTTAAACTGAAGATTAAAAAAATAAAGGGTGTCAGAGGGCTGGTTCAAGAGGCACAGCCCTCTGACCTGTACAGATATGCCAGAAAATCTGACACATGGGCACAAAAAAAAATCATCAAAAAACAGCAAAAAAACAGTTTTTTTTGTTTAAAAAATTCAACCAGGAAGTAGAAAAGAGCTGGTTTAACAATAAACAGTGTCTTGGAGGATATTTTGATCTATCATTTAGGACTTAAACAGAATTTTTTTTCGGAAAAAAAGTTTCAAAAAATTACAAGTAGTAACTTTGTAGGTCCAGACCCGAGATTACTGGAAATAGGCGCAAAATTATGCACACATTGAGCACTTAAACTGAACATCAAAAAAAAATAAAAAGGTGTCAGAGGGCTGGCTCAAGAGGCACAGCCCTCTGACCTGTACCCATATGCCAGAAAATCTGACACATGGGTACAAAAAAAATCATCAAAAAACAGCAAAAAACAGTTTTTTTTAGAACAATCACTCAGGAAGTAGAAAAAAGCTTTTCTTATTAATAAACAGTGTCTTGGAGGATATGCAACAATCGCAACCCCAATAGTAGATTTGAATCAATGAACAAAAATGAGCACATCAAAAAAATTATGTCAACCAGTCACTGTGATCAAAAATGGAAAAACTTGGAACGAGAAAAACCGCATCACTGATAGACACATAATAAGACATGATTCCAGAAAAAAAATGAAATCAATAATTAAGCCTTCCCAGGTACGCTTAACAAGTTGTAAAGGCATCACCAAATCCAAAAAGGCACCACTGCCTTTCAATTTTGTGAAAACTCAAATAATCTCTGGTAGTCAAGACCAAAAAGAAAGAAAAACTGCCAGAAATGTGACATTTTTTTCGAACAAAAAATCACCACAGCGCAAATTCGCTTCTGCAACTATCGCTTACCTAGTAGATTTGACGAATGAAACAATAATGAACACATCAAGATGACTTAACTAGCCACACACTGTCCTCAAAAATGAAAAAACTTGTACCACAAAAGACCGCATAAAAGATGAACACAGAAAAAGAAATATTTCAGAAATATTAACACCAAAATCAAAAACTTAGTACTCCCAGGAACTGTCAGCATGGCCACAACGCATTAACAACCCGAAAAGCGTCGCTGGGTATTTTAAAGATGTCAAAACTGAAAAAACATTCAGTAGCCAAGACCAAAAGCAAGTGGAAACTACCAATTTGTGACAACTTAATTGAGACAAAAACACTCCAGCGCGAATTCGCGAGTGCAACAATCGCAACACTAGTAGATTTGAATCAATGAGCAAAAATGAGCACATCAAAAAAACTATGTCAACCAGTCACTGTGATCAAAAATGGAAAAACTTGTAATGAGAAAAACCGCATCACTGATAGACACATAAAAAGACATGATTCCAGGAAAAAAAATGACATCAATAATTAAGCCTTCCCAGGTACGCTTAAAAAGTTGTAAAGGCATCGCCAAACCCAAAAAGGCACCACTGCCTTTCAAATTTGTGAAAACTCAAATAATGTCTGGTAGTCAAGACCAAAAAGAAAGAAAAACTGCCAGTAATGTGACATTTTTTTCGAACAAAAAATCACCACAGCGCAAATTCGCTTCTCCAACTATCGCTTATCTAGTAGATTCGACGAATGAATCAATAATGAACACATCAAGATGACTTAACTAGCCACACACTGTCCTCAAAAATGAAAAAACTTGTACCACAAAAGACCGCATAAAAGATGAACACAGAAAAAGAAATATTTCAGGGAAATTAAAACCAAAATCAAAAAATTAGTACTCCCAGGAACCGTCAGCATGGCCACAACGCATTAACAACCCGAAAAAGCGTCGCTGAGTATTTCAAAGATGTCAAAATTGAAGAAACATTCAGTAGCCAAGACCAAAAGCAAGTGGAAACTACCAATTTGTGACAACTTTATTGAGAAAAAAACACCCCAGCGCGAATTCGCTAGTGCAACAATCGCAACACTAGTATAAATGAATAAATGAACAAAAATGAGCACATCAAAAAAACTATGTCAACCAGTCACTGTGATCAAAAATGGAAAAACTTGTAACGAGAAAAACCGCATCACTGATAGACACATAAAAAGACATGATTCCAGTAGAAAAAAAGTGAAATCACTAATTAGGCCTTCTCAGGTACCCTTAACAAGTTATAAAGGCATCATCAAACCCAAAAAGGCACCACTGTCTTTCAAATTTGTGAAAACTCAAATAATGTCTGGTAGTTAAGACCAAAAAGAAAGAAAAACTGCCAGTACTATGACGACAACTTTTTTCGAACAAAAAATCACCACAGCGCAAATTCGCTTCTGCAACTATCGCCTAACTAGTAAATTTGACGAATGAAACAACAATGAACACATCAAGATGACTTAACTAGCCACACACTGTCCTCAAAAATGAAAAAAACTTGTACCACAAAAAATCGCATCAAAGATGAACACAAAAAAAGAAGACATATTTCAGAAACATAAATAGCAAAATTAAAAACTTAGTACTCCCAGGAACCGCCAGCATGTCCACAACGCATTAACACCCCGAAAAAGCGTCGCTGGGTTTTTCAAAGATGTCAAAACTGAAGAAACATTCAGTAGCCAAGACCAAAAGCAAGTGGAAACTACCAATTCGTGACAATTTTATTGAGAAAAAAACACTCCAGCGCGAATTCGCTAGTGCAACAATCGCAACACTAGTAGAATTGAATAAATGAACAAAAATGAGCACATCAATAAAACTATGTCAACCAGTCACTGTGATCAAAAATGGAAAAACTTGTAACGAGAAAAACCGCATCACTGATAGACACATAAAAAGACATGATTCCAGTAAGAAAAAAAGTGAAATCAATAATTAGGCCTTCCCAGGTACCCTTAACAAGTTATAAAGGCATCACCAAACCCAAAAAGGCACAACTGCCTTTCAAATTTGTGAAAACTCAAATAATGTCTGGTAGTCAAGACCAAAAAGAAAGAAAAACTGCCAGTAATGTGACCTTTTTTTCGAACAAAAAATCACCACAGCGCAAATTCGCTTCTGCAACTATCGCTTTCCTAGTAGATTTGACAAATGAAACAATAATGAACACATCAAGATGACTTAACTAGCCACACACTGTCCTCAAAAATGAAAAAACTTGTACCAAAAAAGACCGCATAAAAGAGGAACACAGAAAAAGACATATTTCAGAAAATTTAACACCAAATTCAAAAACTTAGTACTCCCAGGAACCGTCAGCATGGCCACAACGCATTGACAACCCGAAAAAGCGTCGCTGGGTATTTCAAAGATGTCAAAACTGAAGATACATTCAGTAGCCAAGACCAAAAGCAAGTGGAAACTACCAATTCGTGACAACTTTATTGAGAAAAAAACACTCCAGCGCGAATTCGCTAGTGCAACAATCGCAAAACTAGTAGAATTGAATAAATGAACAAAAATGAGCACATCAAAAAAACTATGTCAACCAGTCACTGTGATCAAAAATGGAAAAACTTGTAACGAGAAAAACCGCATCACTGATAGACACATAAAAAGACATGATTCCAGTAAGAAAAAAAGTGAAATCAATAATTAAGCCTTCCCAGGTACCCTTAACAAGTTATAAAGGCATCGCTAAACCCAAAAAGCACGACTGTCTTTCAAATTTGTGAAAACTCAAATAATGTCTGGTAGTCAAGACCAAAAAGAAAGAAAAACTGCCAGTAATGTGACATTTTTTTCTAACAAAAAATCACCACAGCGCAAATTCGCTTCTGCAACTATCGTTTTCCTAGTAGATTCGACGAATGAAACAATAATGAACACATCAAGATGACTTAACTAGCCACACACTGTCCTCAAAAATGAAAAAAACTTGTACCACAAAAAATCGCATCAAAGATGAACACAAAAAAAGACATATTTCAGAAACATAAATAGCAAAATTAAAAACTTAGTACTCCCAGGAACCGCCAGCATGTCCACAACAAATTAACACCCCGAAAAAGCGTCGCTGGGTATTTCAAAGATGTCAAAACTGAAGAAACATTCAGTAGCCAAGACCAAAAGCAAGTGGAAACTACCAATTCGTGACAATTTTATTGAGAAAAAAACAATCCAGCGCGAAGTCGCTAGTGCAACAATCGCAACACTAGTAGAATTGAATAAATGAACAAAAATGAGCACATCAATAAAACTATGTCAACCAGTCACTGTGATCAAAAATGGAAAAACTTGTAACGAGAAAAACCGCATCACTGATAGACACATAAAAAGACATGATTCCAGTAAGAAAAAAAGTGAAATCAATAATTAGGCCTTCCCAGGTACCCTTAACAAGTTATAAAGGCATCGCCAAACCCAAAAAGGCACAACTGCCTTTCAAATTTGTGAAAACTCAAATAATGTCTGGTAGTCAAGACCAAAAAGAAAGAAAAACTGCCAGTAATGTGACCTTTTTTTCGAACAAAAAATCACCACAGCGCAAATTCGCTTCTGCAACTATCGCTTTTCTAGTAGATTTGACAAATGAAACAATAATGAACACATCAAGATGACTTAACTAGCCACACACTGTCCTCAAAAATGAAAAAACTTGTACCAAAAAAGACCGCATAAAAGATGAACACAGAAAAAGACATATTTCAGAAAATTTAACACCAAATTCAAAAACTTAGTACTCCCAGGAACCGTCAGCATGGCCACAACGCATTGACAACCCGAAAAAGCGTCGCTGGGTATTTCAAAGATGTCAAAACTGAAGATACATTCAGTAGCCAAGACCAAAAGCAAGTGGAAACTACCAATTCGTGACAACTTTATTGAGAAAAAAACACTCCAGCGCGAACTCGCTAGTGCAACAATCGCAACACTAGTAGAATTGAATAAATGAACAAAAATGAGCACATCAATAAAACTATGTCAACCAGTCACTGTGATCAAAAATGGAAAAACTTGTAACGAGAAAAACCGCATCACTGATAGACACATAAAAAGACATGATTCCAGTAAGAAAAAAAGTGAAATCAATAATTAGGCCTTCCCAGGTACCCTTAACAAGTTATAAAGGCATCACCAAACCCAAAAAGGCAAAACTGCCTTTCAAATTTGTGAAAACTCAAATAATGTCTGGTAGTCAAGACCAAAAAGTAAGAAAAACTGCCAGTAATGTGACCTTTTTTTCGAACAAAAAATCACCACAGCGCAAATTCGCTTCTGCAACTATCGCTTTCCTAGTAGATTTGACAAATGAAACAATAATGAACACATCAAGATGACTTAACTAGCCACACACTGTCCTCAAAAATGAAAAAACTTGTACCAAAAAAGACCGCATAAAAGATGAACACAGAAAAAGACATATTTCAGAAAATTTAACACCAAATTCAAAAACTTAGTACTCCCAGGAACCGTCAGCATGGCCACAACGCATTGACAACCCGAAAAAGCGTCGCTGGGTATTTCAAAGATGTCAAAACTGAAGATACATTCTGTAGCCAAGACCAAAAGCAAGTGGAAACTACCAATTCGTGACAACTTTATTGAGAAAAAAACACTCCAGCGCGAATTCGCTAGTGCAACAACCGCAACACTAGTAGAATTGAATAAATGAACAAAAATGAGCACATCAATAAAACTATGTCAACCAGTCACTGTGATCAAAAATGGAAAAACTTGTAACGAGAAAAACCGCATCACTGATAGACACATAAAAAGACATGATTCCAGTAAGAAAAAAAGTGAAATCAATAATTAAGCCTTCCCAGGTACCCTTAAAAAGTTATAAAGGCATCGCTAAACCCAAAAAGGCACGACTGTCTTTCAAATTTGTGAAAACTCAAATAATGTCTGGTAGTCAAGACCAAAAAGAAAGAAAAACTGCCAGTAATGTGACATTTTTTTCGAACAAAAAATCACCACAGCGCAAATTCGCTTCTGCAACTATCGCTTTCCTAGTAGTTTCGACGAATGAAACAATAATGAACACATCAAGATGACTTAACTAGCCACACACTGTCCTCAAAAATGAAAAAACTTGTACCAAAAAAGACCGCATAAAAGATGAACACAGAAAAAGACATATTTCAGAAAATTTAACACCAAATTCAAAAACTTAGTACTCCCAGGAACCGTCAGCATGGCCACAACGCATTAACACCCCGAAAAAGCGTCGCTGGGTTTTTCAAAGTTGTCAAAACTGAAGAAACAATCAGTAGCCAAGACCAAAAGCAAGTGGAAACTACCAATTTGTGACAACTTTATTGAATCAAAAACACTCCAGCGCGAATTCGCGAGTGCAACAATCGCAACACTAGTAGATTTGAATCAATGAACAAAAATGAGCACATAAAAAAAAACTATGTCAACCAGTCACTGTGATCAAAAATGGAAAAACTTGTAACGAGAAAAACCGCATCACTGATAGACACATAAAAAGACATGATTCCAGGAAAAAAAGTGAAATCAATAATTAAGCCTTCCCAGGTACGCTTAACAAGTTATAAAGGCATTACCACACCCAAAAAGGCACCACAGCCTTTCAAATTTGTGAAAACTCAAATAATGTCTGGTAGTCAAGACCAAAAAGAAAGAAAAACTGCCAGTAATGTGACGACATTTTTTTCGAACAAAAAATCACCAGAGCGCAAATTCGCTTCTGCAACTATCGCTTTCCTAGTAGATTTGACGAATGAAACAACAATCAACACATCAAGATGACTTAACTAGCCTCACACTGTCCTCAAAAATGAAAAAAAAATGTACCACAAAAAATCGCATCAAAGATGAACACAAAAAAAGACATATTTCAGAAACATAAATAGCTAAAATAAAAACTTAGTACTCCCAGGAACCGCCAGCATGTCCAAAACGCATTAATTTCCCAAAAAAGCGTCGCTGGGTATTTCAAAGATGTCAAAACTGAAGAGACAATCAGTAGCCAAGACCAAAAGCAAGTGGAAACTACCAATTTGTGACAACTTTATTGAGACAAAAACACTCCAGCGCAAATTCGCTAGTGCAACAATCGCAACATTAGTAGAATTGAATAAATGAACAAAAAAGAGCATATCAAAAAAACTATGTCAACCAGTCACTGTGATCAAAAATGGAAAAACTTGTAACGAGAAAAACCGCATCACTGATAGACACATAAAAAGACATGATTCCAGTAAAAAAAAGTGAAATCAATAATTAATACTTCCCAGGAACCCTTAACAAGTTATAAAGGCATTACCACACCCAAAAAGGCACCACAGCCTTTCAAATTTGTGAAAACTCAAATAATGTCTGGTAGTCAAGACCAAAAAGAAAGAAAAACTGCCAGTAATGTGACGACATTTTTTTCGAACAAAAAATCACCAGAGCGCAAATTCGCTTCTGCAACTATCGCTTTCCTAGTAGATTTGACGAATGAAACAATAATGAACACATCAAGATCACTTAACTAGCCACACACTGTCCTCAAAAATGAAAAAACTTGTACCACAAAAAACCGCATAAAAGATGAACACAAAAAAAGACATATTTCAGAAACATTAACACCAAAATCAAAATCTTAGTACTCCCAGGAACCATCAGCATGGCCACAACGCATTAACACCCCAAAAAAGCGTCGCTGGGTATATTAAAGATGTCAAAACTGAAGAAACATTCAGTAGCCAAGACCGAAAGCAAGTGGAAACTACCAATTTGTGACAACTTTATTGAGAAAAAAACACTCCGGCGCAAATTCGCTAGTGCAACAATCGCAACACTAGTAGAATTGAATAAATGATCAAAAATGAGCACATCAAAAAAAACTATGTCAACCAGTCACTGTGATCAAAAATGGAAAAACTTGTAACGAGAAAAACCGCATCACTGATAGACACATAAAAAGACATGATTCCAGTAAAAAAAGTGAAATCAATAATTAGGCCTTCCCAGGTACCCTTAACAGATGATAAAGGCATCACCAAACCCAAAAAAGCACCACTGCCTTTCAAATTTGTGAAACCTCAAATAATGTCTGGTAGTCAAGACCAAAAAGAAAGAAAAACTGCCAGTAATGTGACATTTTTTTCGAACAAATAAATCACCACAGCGCAAATTCGCTTCTGCAACTATCGCTTTCCTAGTAGATTCGACGAATGAAACAATAATGAACACATCAAGATGACTTAACTAGCCACACACTGTCCTCAAAAATGAAAAAACTTGTACCACAAAAGACCGCATAAAAGATGAACACATAAAAAGAAATATTTCAGAAAAATTAACACCAAAATCAAAAACCTAGTACTCCCAGGAACCGTCAGCATGACCACAACGCATTAACAACTCGAAAAAGCGTCGCTGGGTATTTCAAAGATGTCAAAACTGAAGAAACATTCAGTAGCCAAGACCAAAAGCAAGTGGAAACTACCAATTTGTGACAACTTAATTGAGACAAAAACACTCCAGCGCGAATTCGCGAGTGCAACAATCGCAACACTAGTAGATTTGAATCAATGAACAAAAATGAGCACATCAAAAAAACTATGTCAACCAGTCACTGTGATCAAAAATGGAAAAACTTGTAACGAGAAAAACCGCATCACTGATAGACACATAAAAAGACATGATTCCAGGGAAAAAAATGAAATCAATAATTAAGCCTTCCCAGGTACGCTTAACAAGTTGTAAAGGCATCACCAAACCCAAAAAGGCGCCACAGCCTTTCAAATTTGTGAAAACTCAAATAATGTCTGGTGGTCAATACCAAAAAGAAGGAAAAACTGCCAGTACTATGACGACAATTTTTTTCGAACAAAAAATCACCACAGCGCAAATTCGCTTCTGCAACTATCGCCTAACTAGTAAATTTGACGAATGAAACAACAATGAACACATCAAGATGACTTAACTAGCCACACACTGTCCTCAAAAATGAAAAAAATTTGTACCACAAAAAATCGCATCAAAGATGAACACAAAAAAAGACATATTTCAGCAAAATAAATAGCAAAAATAAAAACTTAATACTCCAAGGAACCACCAGCATGTCCACAACGCATTAACACCCCGAAAAAGCGTCGCTGGGTTTTTCAAAGATGTCAAAACTGAAGAAACATTCAGTAGCCAAGACCAAAAGCAAGTGGAAACTACCAATTCGTGACAATTTTATTGAGAAAAAAACACTCCAGCGCGAATTCGCTAGTGCAACAATCGCAACACTAGTAGAATTGAATAAATGAACAAAATTGAGCACATCAAAAAAACTATGTCAACCAGTCACTGTGATCAAAAATGGAAAAACTTGTAACGAGAAAAACCGCATCACTGATAGACACAAAAAATTACATGATTCCAGTAAAAAAAAGTGAAATCAGTAATTAAGCCTCCCCAGGTACCCTCAACAAGTTATAAAGGCATTACCAAACCCAAAAAGGCACCACTGCCTTTCAAATTTGTGAAAACTCAAATAATGTCTGGTAGTCAAGACCAAAAAGAAAGAAAAACTGCCAGTAATGTGACGACATTTTTTTCGAACAAAAAATCACCACAGCGCAAATTCGCTTCTGCAACTACCGCCTAACCAGTGAATTTGACGAATGAAACAACAATGAACACATCAAGATGACTTAACTAGCCACACACTGTCCTCAAAAATGAAAAAACTTGTACCACAAAAAACCGCATAAAAGATGAACGCAGAAAAAGACATTTTTCAGAAACATTAACAACAAAATCAAAAACTTAGTTCTCCCAGGAACCATCAGCATGTCCACAACGCATTAACCCCCCGAAAAAGCGTCGCTGGGTATTTCAAAGATGTCAAAACTGAAGAAACATTCAGTAGCCAAGACCAAAAGCTAGTGGAAACTACCAATTTGTGACAACTTTATTGAGAAAAAAACACTCCAGCGCGAATTCGCTAGTGCAACATTCGCAACACTATTAGAATTGAATAAATGAACAAAAATGAGCACATCAAAAAAACAATGTCAACCAGTCACTGTGATCAAAAATGGAAAAACTTGTAACGAGAAAAACCGCATCACTGATAGACACAAAAAATTACATGATTCCAGTAAAAAAAAGTGAAATCAGTAATTAAGCCTCCCCAGGTACCCTCAACAAGTTATAAAGGCATTACCAAACCCAAAAAGGCACCACTGCCTTTCAAATTTGTGAAAACTCAAATAATGTCTGGTAGTCAAGACCAAAAAGAAAGAAAAACTGCCAGTAATGTGACGACATTTTTTTCGAACAAAAAATCACCACAGCGCAAATTCGCTTCTGCAACTACCGCCTAACCAGTGAATTTGACGAATGAAACAACAATGAACACATCAAGATGACTTAACTAGCCACACACTGTCCTCAAAAATGAAAAAACTTGTACCACAAAAAACCGCATAAAAGATGAACGCAGAAAAAGACATTTTTCAGAAACATTAACAACAAAATCAAAAACTTAGTTCTCCCAGGAACCATCAGCATGTCCACAACGCATTAACCCCCCGAAAAAGCGTCGCTGGGTATTTCAAAGATGTCAAAACTGAAGAAACATTCAGTAGCCAAGACCAAAAGCTAGTGGAAACTACCAATTTGTGACAACTTTATTGAGAAAAAAACACTCCAGCGCGAATTCGCTAGTGCAACATTCGCAACACTATTAGAATTGAATAAATGAACAAAAATGAGCACATCAAAAAAACAATGTCAACCAGTCACTGTGATCAAAAATGGAAAAACTTGTAACGAGAAAAACCGCATCATTGATAGACACATAAAAAGACATGATTCCAGTTTAAAAAAGTAAAATCAATAATTAAGCCTTCCCAGGTACCCTTAACAAGTCATAGAGGCATCACCAAACCCAAAAAGGCACCATTGCCTTTCAAATTTGTGAAAACTTAAATAATATCTGGTAGTCAAGACCAAAAAGAAAGAAAAACTGCCAGTAATGTGACGACATTTTTTCGAACAAAAAATCACAACTGCGCAAATTCGCTTCTGGAACTATCGCTTTCCTACTAGATTCGACGAATGAAACAATAAAGAACACATTAAGATGTCTTAACTAGCCACAAACTGTCCTCAAAAATGAAAAAACTTGTACCACAAAAAACCGCATAAAAGATGAACACAGAAAAAGACATATTTCAAAAACATTAACACCAAAATCAAAAACTTAGTACTCCCAGGAACAGTCAGCATAGCCACAACGCACTAACTTTCCGAAAAAGCGTCGCTGGGTATTTCAAACATGTCAAAACTGAAGAAACATTCAGTAGCCAAGACCAAAAGCAGTGGAAACTACCAATTTGTGACAACTTTATTGAGACACAAACACTCCAGCGCGAATTCGCGAGTGCAACAATCGCAACACTAGCAAATTTGAATAAATAAACAAAATTAGCACATCAAAAAAACTATGTCAACCAGTCACTGTGATCAAAAATGGAAAAACTTGTAACGAGAAAAACCGCATCACTGATAGACACATAAAAAGACATGATTCCAGGAAAAAAAGTGAAATCAATAATTAAGCCTTCCCAGGTACCCTTAACAAGTTATAAAGGCATCACTAAACCCAAAAAGGCACCACTGCCTTTCAAATTTGAAAACTCAAATAATGTCTGGTAGTCAAGACCAAAAAGAAAAAAAAACTGCCAGTAATGTGACGACATTTTTTTCAAACAAAAAATCACAACAGCGCAAATTCGCTTCTGGAACTATCGCTTTTCTAGTAGTTTCGACGAATGAAACAATAATGAACACATCAACATGACTTAACTAGCCACAAACTGTCCTCAAAAATGAAAAAACTTGTACCACAAAAAACCGCATAAAAGATTAACACAGAAAAAGACATATTTCAGAAAAATTAACACCAAAATCAAAAACTTAGTACTCCCAGGAACAGTCAGCATAGCCACAACGCACTAACACTCCAAAAAAGCGTCGCTGGGTATTTCAAACATGTCAAAACTGAAAAAACATTCAGTAGCCAAGACCAAAAGCAGTGGAAACTACCAATTTGTGACAACTTTATTGAGAAAAAAACACTCCGGCGCAAATTCGCTAGTGCAACAATCGCAACACTAGTAGAATTGAATAAATGATCAAAAATGAGCACATCAAAAAAAACTATGTCAACCAGTCACTGTGATCAAAAATGGAAAAACTTGTAACGAGAAAAACCGCATCACTGATAGACACATAAAAAGACATGATTCCAGTAAAAAAAGTGAAATCAATAATTAGGCCTTCCCAGGTACCCTTAACAGATGATAAAGGCATCACCAAACCCAAAAAAGCACCACTGCCTTTCAAATTTGTGAAACCTCAAATAATGTCTGGTAGTCAAGACCAAAAAGAAAGAAAAACTGCCAGTAATGTGACATTTTTTTCGAACAAATAATCACAACAGCGCAAATTCGCTTCTGGAACTATCGCTTTTCTAGTAGTTTCGACGAATGAAACAATAATGAACACATCAAGATGACTTAACTAGCCACACACTGTCCTCAAAAATGAAAAAACTTGTACCACAAAAGACCGCATAAAAGATGAACACATAAAAAGAAATATTTCAGAAAAATTAACACCAAAATCAAAAACCTAGTACTCCCAGGAACCGTCAGCATGACCACAACGCATTAACAACCCGAAAAAGCGTCGCTGGGTATTTCAAAGATGTCAAAACTGAAGAAACATTCAGTAGCCAAGACCAAAAGCAAGTGGAAACTACCAATTTGTGACAACTTAATTGAGACAAAAACACTCCAGCGCGAATTCGCGAGTGCAACAATCGCAACACTAGTAGATTTGAATCAATGAACAAAAATGAGCACATCAAAAAAACTATGTCAACCAGTCACTGTGATCAAAAATGGAAAAACTTGTAACGAGAAAAACCGCATCACTGATAGACACATAAAAAGACATGATTCCAGGGAAAAAAATGAAATCAATAATTAAGCCTTCCCAGGTACGCTTAACAAGTTGTAAAGGCATCACCAAACCCAAAAAGGCGCCACAGCCTTTCAAATTTGTGAAAACTCAAATAATGTCTGGTGGTCAATACCAAAAAGAAGGAAAAACTGCCAGTACTATGACGACAATTTTTTTCGAACAAAAAATCACCACAGCGCAAATTCGCTTCTGCAACTATCGCCTAACTAGTAAATTTGACGAATGAAACAACAATGAACACATCAAGATGACTTAACTAGCCACACACTGTCCTCAAAAATGAAAAAAATTTGTACCACAAAAAATCGCATCAAAGATGAACACAAAAAAAGACATATTTCAGCAAAATAAATAGCAAAAATAAAAACTTAATACTCCAAGGAACCACCAGCATGTCCACAACGCATTAACACCCCGAAAAAGCGTCGCTGGGTATTTCAAAGATGTCAAAACTGAAGAAACAATCAGTAGCCAAGACCAAAAGCAAGTGGAAACTACCAATTTGTGACAACTTTATTGAGACAAAAACACTCCGGCGCAAATTCGCTAGTGCAACAATCGCAAGACTAGTAGAATTGAATAAATGAACAAAATTGAGCACATCAAAAAAACTATGTCAACCAGTCACTGTGATCAAAAATGGAAAAACTTGTAACGAGAAAAACCGCATCACTGATAGACACAAAAAATTACATGATTCCAGTAAAAAAAAGTGAAATCAGTAATTAAGCCTCCCCAGGTACCCTCAACAAGTTATAAAGGCATTACCAAACCCAAAAAGGCACCACTGCCTTTCAAATTTGTGAAAACTCAAATAATGTCTGGTAGTCAAGACCAAAAAGAAAGAAAAACTGCCAGTAATGTGACGACATTTTTTTCGAACAAAAAATCACCACAGCGCAAATTCGCTTCTGCAACTACCGCCTAACCAGTGAATTTGACGAATGAAACAACAATGAACACATCAAGATGACTTAACTAGCCACACACTGTCCTCAAAAATGAAAAAACTTGTACCACAAAAAACCGCATAAAAGATGAACGCAGAAAAAGACATTTTTCAGAAACATTAACAACAAAATCAAAAACTTAGTTCTCCCAGGAACCATCAGCATGTCCACAACGCATTAACTCCCCGAAAAAGCGTCGCTGGGTATTTCAAAGATGTCAAAACTGAAGAAACATTCAGTAGCCAAGACCAAAAGCTAGTGGAAACTACCAATTTGTGACAACTTTATTGAGAAAAAAACACTCCAGCGCGAATTCGCTAGTGCAACATTCGCAACACTATTAGAATTGAATAAATGAACAAAAATGAGCACATCAAAAAAACAATGTCAACCAGTCACTGTGATCAAAAATGGAAAAACTTGTAACGAGAAAAACCGCATCATTGATAGACACATAAAAAGACATGATTCCAGTTTTAAAAAGTGAAATCAATAATTAAGCCTTCCCAGGTACCCTTAACAAGTCATAGAGGCATCACCAAACCCAAAAAGGCACCATTGCCTTTCAAATTTGTGAAAACTCAAATAATATCTGGTAGTCAAGACCAAAAAGAAAGAAAAACTGCCAGTAATGTGACGACATTTTTTCGAACAAAAAATCACAACTGCGCAAATTCGCTTCTGGAACTATCGCTTTCCTACTAGATTCGACGAATGAAACAATAAAGAACACATTAAGATGTCTTAACTAGCCACAAACTGTCCTCAAAAATGAAAAAACTTGTACCACAAAAAACCGCATAAAAGATGAACACAGAAAAAGACATATTTCAAAAAAATTAACACCAAAATCAAAAACTTAGTACTCCCAGGAGCAGTCAGCATAGCCACAACGCACTAACTTTCCGAAAAAGCGTCGCTGGGTATTTCAAACATGTCAAAACTGAAGAAACATTCAGTAGCCAAGACCAAAAGCAGTGGAAACTACCAACTTGTGACAACTTTATTGAGACACAAACACTCCAACGCGAATTCGCGAGTGCAACAATCGCAACACTAGCAAATTTGAATAAATAAACAAAATTAGCACATCAAAAAAACTATGTCAACCAGTCACTGTGATCAAAAATGGAAAAACTTGTAACGAGAAAAACCGCATCACTGATAGACACATAAAAAGACATGATTCCAGGAAAAAAAAGTGAAATCAATAATTAAGCCTTCCCAGGTACCCTTAACAAGTTATAAAGGCATCACTAAACCCAAAAAGGCACCACTGCCTTTCAAATTTGAAAACTCAAATAATGTCTGGTAGTCAAGACCAAAAAGAAAAAAAAACTGCCAGTAATGTGACGACATTTTTTTCAAACAAAAAATCACAACAGCGCAAATTCGCTTCTGGAACTATCGCTTTTCTAGTAGTTTCGACGAATGAAACAATAATGAACACATCAACATGACTTAACTAGCCACAAACTGTCCTCAAAAATGAAAAAACTTGTACCACAAAAAACCGCATAAAAGATTAACACAGAAAAAGACATATTTCAGAAAAATTAACACCAAAATCAAAAACTTAGTACTCCCAGGAACAGTCAGCATAGCCACAACGCACTAACACTCCGAAAAAGCGTCGCTGGGTATTTCAAACATGTCAAAACTGAAGAAACATTCAGTAGCCAAGACCAAAAGCAGTGGAAACTACCAATTTGTGACAACTTTTTTGAGACAAAAACACTCCAGCGCGAATTCGCGAGTGCAACAATCGCAACACTAGCAGATTTGAATAAATAAACACAATTAGCACATCAAAAAAGCTATGTCAACCAATCACTGTGATCAAAAAAGGAAAAACTTGTAACGAGAAAAACCGCATCACTGATAGACACATAAAAAGACATAATTCCAGGAAAAAAAAGTCAAATCAATAATTAAGCCTTCCCAGGTACCCTTAACAAGTTATAAAGGCATCACTAAACCCAAAAAGGCACCACTGCCTTTCAAATTTGAAATCTCAAATAATGTCTGGTAGTCAAGACCAAAAAGAAAGAAAAACTGCCAGTAATGTGACGACATTTTTTTCGAACAAAAAATCACAACAGCGCAAATTCGCTTCTGGAACTATCGCTTTCCTAGTAGATTCGACGAATGAAACAATAATGAACACATTAAGATGTCTTAACTAGCCACAAACTGTCCTCAAAAATGAAAAAAACTTTTACCACAAAAAACCGCATAAAAGATGAACACAGAAAAAGACATATTTCAGAAAAATTAACACCAAAATCAAAAACTTAGTACTCCCAGGAACAGTCAGCATAGCCACAACGCACTAACACTCCGAAAAAGAGTCGCTGGGTATTTCAAACATGTCAAAACAGAAGAAACATTCAGTAGCCAAGACCAAAAGCAGTGGAAACTACCAATTTGTGACAACTTTATTGAGACAAAAACACTCCAGCGCGAATTCGCGAGTGCAACAATCGCAACACTAGCAGATTTGAATAAATAAACTCAATTAGCACATCAAAAAAACTATGTCAACCAGTCACTGTGATCAAAAAAGGAAAAACTTGTAACGAGAAAAACCGCATCACTGATAGACACATAAAAAGACATAATTCCAGGAAAAAAAAAGTCAAATCAATAATTAAGCCTTCCCAGGTACCCTTAACAAGTTATAAAGGCATCACTAAACCCAAAAAGGCACCACTGCCTTTCAAATTTGAAAACTCAAATAATGTCTGGTAGTCAAGACCAAAAAGAAAGAAAAACTGCCAGTAATGTGACGACATTTTTTTCGAACAAAAAATCACAACAGCGCAAATTCGCTTCTGGAACTATCGCTTTCCTACTAGATTCGACGAATGAAACAATAATGAACACATTAAGATGTCTTAACTAGCCACAAACTGTCCTCAAAAATGAAAAAAACTTGTACCACAAAAAACCGCATAAAAGATGAACACAGAAAAAGATATCTTTCAAAAAAATTAACACCAAAATCAAAAACTCAGTACTCCCAGGAACCGTCAGCATGTCCACAACGCATTAACACCCCGAAAAAGCGTCGCTGGGTATTTCAAACATGTCAAAACTGAAGAAACATTCAGTAGCCAAGAACAAAAGCAAGTGGAAACTACCAATTTGTGACAACTTTATTGAGACAAAAACACTCCAGCGCGAATTCGCGAGTGCAACAATCGCAACACTAGCAGATTTGAATAAACAAACAAAATTAGCACATCAAAAAAACTATGTCAACCAGTCACTGTGATCAAAAATGGAAAAACTTGTAACGAGAAAAACCGCATCACTGATAGACACATAAAAAGACATGGTTCCAGGAAAAAAAAGTGAAATCAATAATTAAGCCTTCCCAGGTACCCTTAACAAGTTATAAAGGCATCACTAAACCCAAAAAGGCACCACTGCCTTTCAAATTTGAAAACTCAAATAATGTCTGGTAGTCAAGACCAAAAAGAAAAAAAAACTGCCAGTAATGTGACGACATTTTTTTCAAACAAAAAATCACAACAGCGCAAATTCGCTTATGGAACTATCGCTTTCCTAGTAGATTCGACGAATGAAACAATAATGAACACATCAACTTGACTTAACTAGCCACAAACTGTCCTCAAAAATGAAAAAAAACTTGTACCACAAAAAACCGCATAAAAGATTAACACAGAAAAAGACATATTTCAGAAAAATTAACACCAAAATCAAACACTTAGTACTCCCAGGAACAGTCAGCATAGCCACAACGCACTAACACTCCGAAAAAGCGTCGCTGGGTATTTCAAACATGTCAAAACTGAAGAATCAATCAGTAGCCAAGACCAAAAGCAGTGGAAACTACCAATTTGTGACAACTTTATTGAGACAAAAACACTCCAGCGCGAATTCGCGAGTGCAACAATCGCAACATAGCAGATTTGAATAAATAAACAAAATTAGCACATCAAAAAAACTATGTCAACCAGTCACTGTGATCAAAAAAGGAAAAACTTGTAACGAGAAAAACCGCATCACTGATAGACACATAAAAAGACATAATTCCAGGAAAAAAAAGTGAAATCAATAATTAAGCCTTCCCAGGTACCCTTAACAAGTTATAAAGGCATCACTAAACCCAAAAAGGCACCACTGCCTTTCAAATTTAAAAACTCAAATAATGTCTGGTAGTCAAGATCAAAAAGAAAGAAAAACTGCCAGTAATGTGACGACATTTTTTTCGAACAAAAAATCACCACAGCGCAAACTCTCTTCTGCAACTATCCATTTCCTAGTAGATTTGACGAATGAAACAATAATGAACACATCAAGATGACTCAACTAGCCACACACTGTCCTCAAAAATGAAAAAATTTGTACCACAAAAAACCGCATAAGAGATGAACACAGAAAAAGACATATTTCAGAAACATTAACACCAAAATCAAAAACTTAGTACTCCTAGGAACCGTCAGCATGGCCAAACGCATTAACATCCCAAAAAAGCGTCGCAGGGTATTTCAAAGATGTCAAAACTGAGAAACATTCAGTAGCCAAGACCAAAAGCAAATGGAAACTACCAATTTGTGACAACTTTATTGAGAAAAAAACACTCCAGCGCGAATTCGCTAGTGCAACAATCGCAACACTAGTAGAATTGAATAATTGAACAAAATACGCACATCAAACAAACTATGTCAACCAGTCACTGTGATCAAAAATGGAAAAACTTGTAACGAGAAAAACCGCATCACTGATAGACACATAAAAAAGACATGATTCCAGAAAAAAAAGTGAAATCAATAACTAAGCCTTCCCAGGTACCCTTAACAAGCTATAAAGGCATCACCAAACCCAAAAGGGCACCACTGTCTTTCAAATTTGTGAAAATTCAAATAGTGTCTGGTAGTCAAGACCATAAAGAAAGAAAAACTGCCAGTACTGTGACGAGAAATTTTTTCGAACAGAAAATCAACACAGCGCAAATTCGCTTCTGCAACTATCGCCTAACCAGTAAATTTGACGAATGAAACATAAATGAACACATCAAGATGACTTAACTAGCCACACACTGTCCTCAAAAACGAAAAAGTTTGTACCACAAAAAACCGCTTGAAAGATGAACACAGAAAAAGACATATTTTAGAAACTTTAACGCCAAAATCAAAAAATTAGTACTCCCAAGAACCATCAGCATGGCCACAACGCATTAACACCCCAAAAAAGCGTCGCTGGGTATTTCAAAGATGTCAAAACTGAAGAAACATTCAGTAGCCAAGACCAAAAGCAAGTGGGAACTACCAATTTGTGACAACTTTATTGAGACAAAAACACTCCAGCGCGAATTCACGAGTGCAACAATCGCAACACTAGTAGATTTGAATAAATGAACAAAAATGAGCACATCAAAAAACTATGTCAACCAGTCACTGTGATCAAAAATGGAAAAACTTGTAACGAGAAAAACCGCATCACTGATAGACACATAAAAAGACATGATTCCAGGGAAAAAAATAATTAAGCCTTCCCAGGTACCCTTAAGAGTTATAAAGGCATCACTAAACCCAAAAAGGCATCACTAGTCAAGACCAAAAAGAAAGAAAAACTGCCAGTACTGTGACGACAATTTTTTTCGAACAAAAAATCACCACAGCGCAAATTCGCTTCTGCAACTATCGCCTATCCAGTAGATTTGACGAATGAAACAACAATGAACACATCAAGATGACTTGAGGGGCCACACACTGTCCTCAAAGATTGCAAATTCGCTCCTGCAACTATCGCCTAACCAGTAAATTTGACGAATGAAACAACAATGAACACATCAAGATGACTTAACTAGCCACACACTGTCCTCAAAAATGAAAAAAATTTGTACCACAAAAAAATCGCATCAAAGATGAACACAAAAAAAGACATTTTTCAGAAACATAAATAGCAAAAAAAAACTTAGTACTCCCAGGAACCGTCAGCATGTCCACAACGCATTAACACCCCGAAAAAGCGTCGCTGGGTATTTCAAAGATGTCAAAACTGAAGAAACATTCAGTAGCCAAGAACAAAAGCAAGTGGAAACTACCAATTTGTGACAACTTTATTGACACAAAAACACTCCAGCGCGAATTCGCTAGTGCAACAATCGCAACACTAGTAGAATTGAATAAATGAACAAAAATGAGCACATCAAAAAAACTATGTCAACCAGTCACTGTGATCAAAAATGGAAAAACTTGTAACGAGAAAAACAGCATGACTGATAGACACATAAAAAGACATGATTCCAGTAAAAAAAAGTGAAATCAATAATTAAGCCTTCCCAGGTACCCTTAATAAGTTATAAAGGCATCACCAAACCCAAAAAGGCACCACTGCCTTTCAATTTTGTGAAAACTCAAATAATGTCTGGTAGTCAAGACCAAAAAGAAAGAAAAACTGCCAGTAATGTGACGACATTTTTTTCGAACAAAAAATCACCACAGCGCAAATTCGCTTCTGGAACTACCGCCTAACTAGTAAATTTGACGAATGAAACAACAATGAACACATCAAGATGACTTAACTAGCCACACACTGTCAACAAAAATGAAAAAACTTGTACCACAAAAAACCGCATAAAAGATGAACACAGAAAAAGACATATTTCAGAAACATTAACACTAAAATCAAAAAATTAGTACTCCCAGGAACCGTCAGCATGGCGACAACGCATTAACACCCCGAAAAAGCGCCGCTGGGTAATTCAAAGATGTCAAAACTGAAGAAACATTCAGTAGCCAAGACCAAAAGCAAGTGGAAACTACCAATTTGTGACAACTTTGATGAGAAAAAACACTCCAGCGCGAATTCGCTAGTGCAACAATCGCAACACTAGTAGAACTGAAAAAATTAATAAAATTGAGCACATCAAAAAAACTATGTCAACTGGTCACGGTGATCAAAAATAGAAAACTTGTAACGAGAAAAACCGCATCACTGATAGACACATAAAAAGACATGATTCCAGTAAAAAAAAAGTGAAATCAATAATTAAGCCTTCCCAGGTACCCTTAACAAGTTACAAAGGCATCACCAAACCCAAAAAGGCACCACTGCCTTTCAAACTTGTGAAAACTCAAATAATGTCTGGTAGTCAAGACCAAAAAGAAAGAAAAACTGCCAGTACTGTGACGACAATTTTTTTCGAACAAAAAATCAGCACAGCGCAAATTCGCTTCTGCAACTATCGCTTTCCTAGTAGATTTGACGAATGAAACAATAATGAACACATCAAGATGACTTAACTAGCCACACACTGTCCTCAAAAATGAAAAACTTGTACCACAAAAAACCGCATAAAAGATGAACACAGAAAAAGACATATTTCAGAAACATTAACACCAAAATCAAAAACTTAGTACTCCCAGGAACCGTCAGCATGGCCACAACGCATTAACACCCCGAAAAAGCGTCGCTGGGTATTTAAAAGATCTCAAAACTGAAGAAACATTCAGTAGCCGAGACCAAAAGCAAGTGGAAACTACCAACTTGTGACAACTTTATTGAGAAAAAAAATATTCCAGCGCGAATTCGCTAGTGCAACAATCGCAACACTAGTAGAATTGAATAAATGAACAAAAATGAGCACATCAAAAAAACTGTGTCAACTAGTCACTGTGATCAAAATGGAAAAACTTGTAACGAGAAAAACCGCATCACTGATAGACACATAAAAAGACATGATTCCAGTAAAAAAAAGTGAAGTCAATAATTAAGCATTCCCAGGTACCCTTAACAAATTAAAAAGGCATCACCAAACCCAAAAAGGCACCACTGCCTTTTAAATTTGTGAAAACTAAATAATGTCTGGTAGTCAAGACACAAAAGAAAGAAAAACTGCCAGTAATGTGACGACATTTTTTTCGAACAAAAAATCCCCACAGCGCAAATTCGCTTCTGCAGCCTCCGCCTAACTAGTAAGTTTGACGAATGAAACAACAATGAACACATCAATATGACTTAATTAGCCACACACTGTCCTCAAAAATGAAAAAATTTGTAGCACAAAAAACCGCATAAAAGATGAACACAGAAAAAGACATATTCCAGAAACATTAACACCAAAATCAAAAACTTAGTACTCCCAGGAACCGTCAGCATGGCGAAAACGCATTAACACCCCGAAAAAGCGTCGCTGGGTAATTCAAAGACGTCAAAACTGAAGAAACATTCAGTAGCCAAGACCAGAAGCAAGTGGAAACTACCAATTTGTGACAACTTTATTGAGAAAATAACACTCCAGCGCGAATTCGCTAGTGCAACAATCGCAACACTAGTAGAGTTGAATAAATTAACAAAAATGAGCACATCGAAAAAACTATGTCAACTAGTCACTGTTATCAAAAATGGAAAAACTTGTAACGAGAAAAACCGCATCACTGATAGACACATAAAAAGACATGATTCCAGTAAAAAATGTGAAATCAATAATTAGGCCTTCCCAGGTACCCTTAACAAGTTATAAAGGCATCACCAAATCCAAAAAGGCACCACTGCCTTTCAAATTTGTGAAAACTCAAATAATGTCTGGTAGTCAAGACCAAAAAGAAAGAAAAAATGCCAGTAATGTGACGATATTTTTTTTGAATAAAAACTCACCACAGCGCAAATTCGCTTCTGCAACTATCGCTTTCCTAGTAGATTTGACGAATGAAACAATAATGAACACATCAAGATGACTTAACTAGCCACATACTGTCCTCAAAAATGAAAAAAACTTGTACCACAAAAAACCGCATAACAGATGAACACAGAAAAAGACATATTTAAACAATAACACCAAAATCAAAAACATAAAACTCCCAGGAACTTTCAGCATAGCCACAACGCATTAACACCCCGAAAAAGCGTCGCTGGGTATTTCAAAGATGTCAAAACTGAAGAAACATTCAGTAGCCAAGACCAAAAGCAAGTGGAAACTACCAATTTGTGACAACTTTATTGAGACAAAAACACTCCAGCGCGAATTCGCGAGTGCAACAATCGCAAAACTAGTAGATTTGAATAAATGAACAAAAATGAGCACATAAAAAAAACTTTGTCAACCAGTCACTGTGATCAAAAATGGAAAAACTTGTAACGAGAAAAACCGCATCACTGATAGACACATAAAAAGACATGATTCCAGTAAAAAAAAAGTGAAAACAATAGTTAAGCCTTCACAGGTACCCTTAACAAGTTATAAAGGCATCACCAAACCCAAAAAGGCACCACTGCCTTTCAAATTTGTGAAAACTCAAATAAGGTCTGGTTGTCAAGATCAAAAAGAAAGAAAAACTGCCAGTACTGTGACGAAAAATTTTTTCGAACAAAAAATCACCACAGCGCAAATTCGCTTCTGCAACTATCGCCTAACCAGTAACTTTGACGAATGAAACAACAATGAACACATCAAGATGACTTAACTAGCCACACACTGTCCTCAAAAACGAAAAAATTTGTACCACAAAAAATCGCATCAAAGATGAACACAAAAAAGACATATTTCAGAAACAAAAAAAGCAAAATTAAAAACTTAGTTTTCCCAGGAACCGTCGACACGTCCACAACGCATTAACACCCCAAAAAGCGTCGCTGGGTATTTCAAAGATGTCAAAACTGAAGAAACATTCAGTAGCCAAGACCAAAAGCAAGTGGAAACTACCAATTTGTGACAACTTTATTGAGAAAAAAACACTCCAGCGCAAAATCGCTAGTGCAACAATCGCAACGCTAGTAGAATTGAATAAAAGAACAGAAATGAGCACATCAAAAAAACTATGTCAACCAGTCACTTTGATCAAAAATGGAAAAACTTGTAACGAGAAAAACCGCATTACTGATAGACACATAAAAAGACATGTTTCCAGGAAAAAAAAAGTGAAATCAATAATTAAGCTTTCCCAGGTACCCTTAACAAGTTATAAAGGCATCATCTAACGCAAAAAGGCACCACTGCCTTTCAAGTTTGTGAAAACTCAAATAATGTCTGGTAGTCAAGACCAAAAAGAAAGAAAAACTGCCAGTACTGTGACGAAAAATTTTTTCGAACAAAAAATCACCACAGCGCAAATTCGCGTCTGCAACTATCGCCTAACCAGTAACTTTGACGAATGAAACAACAATGAAAACATCAAGATGACTTAACTAGCCACACACTGTCCTCAAAAATGAAAAAATTTGTACCAAAAAAAATCGCATCAAAGATGAACACAAAAAAAAGACATATTTCAGAAACATAAATAGCAAAATTAAAAACTTAGTACTCCCAGGAACCGTCGACACGTCCACAGCGCATTAACACTCGGAAAAAGCGTCGCTGGGTATTTCAAAGATGTCAAAACTGAAGAAACATTCAGTAGCCAAGACCAAAAGCAAGTGGAAACTACCAATTTGTGACAACTTTATTGAGAAAAAAACACTCCAGCGCAAAATCGCTAGTGCAACAATCGCAACACTAGTAGAATTGAATAAAAGAACAAAAATGAGCACATCAAAAAATCTATGTCAACCAGTCACTTTGATCAAAAATGGAAAAACTTGTAACGAGAAAAACCGCATCACTGATAGACACATAAAAAGACATGATTCCAGGAAAAAAAAAGTGAAATCAATAATTAACCCTTCCCAGGTACCCTTATCAGGTTATAAAGGCATCACCTAACCCAAAAAGGCACCACTGTCTTTCAAATTTGTGAAAATTCAAATAATGTCTGGTAGTCAAAACCAAAAAGAAAGAAAAACTGCCAGTACTGTGACGAAAAATTTTTTCGAACAGAAAATCAACACAGCGCAAATTCGCTTCTGCAACTATCGCCTAACCAGTAACTTTGACGATTGAAACAACAATGAACACATCAAGATGACTTAACTAGCCACACACTGTCCTCAAAAATGAAAAAATTTGTACCAAAAAAAATCGCATCAAAGATGAACACAAAAAAGACATATTTCAGAAACATAAATAGCAAAATTAAAAACTTAGTACTCACAGGAACCGTCGATACGTCCACAAAACATTAACACTCGGAAAAAGCGTCGCTGGGTATTTCAAAGATGTCAAAACTGAAGAAACATTCAGTAGCCAAGACCAAAAGCAAGTGGAAACTACCAATTTGTGACAACTTTATTGAGAAAAAAACACCCCAGCGCGAATTCGCTAGTGCAACAATCGCAACACTAGTAGAATTGAATAAAAGAACAAAAATGAGCTCATCAAAAAAACTATGTCAACCAGTCACTTTGATCAAAAATGGAAAAACTTGTAACGAGAAAAACCGCATCACTGATAGACACATAAAAAGACATGATTCCAGGAAAAAAAAAGTGAAATTAAAAACTAAGCCTTCCCAGGTACCCTTAACAAGTTATAAAGGCATCACTTAACCCAAAAAGGCACCACTGTCTTTCAAATTTGTGAAAATTCAAATAATGTCTGGTAGTCAAGACCAAAAAGAAAGAAAAACTGCCAGTACTGTGACGAAAAATTTTTTCGAACAAAAATTCACCACAGCGCAAATTCGCTTCTGCAACTATCGCCTAACCAGTAACTTTGACGAATGAAACAACAATGAAAACATCAAGATGACTTAACTAGCCACACACTGTCCTCAAAAATGAAAAAATTTGTACCAAAAAAAATCGCATCAAAGATGAACACAAAAAAAGACATATTTCAGAAACATAAATAGCAAAATTAAAAACTTAGTACTCCCAGGAACCGTCGACACGTCCACAACGCATTAACACTCGGAAAAAGCGTCGCTGGGTATTTCAAAGATGTCAAAACTGAAGAAACATTCAGTAGCCAAGACCAAAAGCAAGTGGAAACTACCAATTTGTGACAACTTTATTGAGAAAAAAACACTCCAGCGCGAATTCGCTAGTGCAACAATCGCAACACTAGTAGAATTGAATAAAAGAACAAAAATGAGCACATCAAAAAAACTATGTCAACCAGTCACTTTGATCAAAAATGGAAAAACTTGTAACGAGAAAAACCGCATCACTGATAGACACATAAAAAGACATGATTCCAGGAAAAAAAAAGTGAAATCAATAATTAAGCCTTCCCAGGTACCCTTAACAAGTTATAAAGGCATCACCTAACCCAAAAAGGCACCACTGTCTTTCAAATTTGTAAAAATTCAAATAATGTCTGGTAGTCAAGACCAAAAAGAAAGAAAAACTGCCAGTACTGTGACGAAAAATTTTTTCGAATAGAAAATCAACACAGCGCAAATTCGCTTCTGCAACTATCGCCTAACCAGTAACTTTGACGAATGAAACAACAATGAACACATCAAGATGACTTAACTAGCCACACACTGTCCTCAAAAACGAAAAAAATTTTACCACAAAAAATCGCATCAAAGATGAACACAAAAAAGACATATTTCAGAAACATAAAGAGCAAAATTAAAAACATAGTACTCCCAGGAACCGTCGACACGTTCACAACGCATTAACACCCGGAAAAAGCGTCGCTGGGTATTTCAAAGATGTCAAAACTGAAGAAACATTCAGTAGCCAAGACCAAAAGCAAGTGGAAACTACCAATTTGTGACAACTTTATTGAGAAAAAAACACTCCAGCGCGAATTCGCTAGTGCAACAATCGCAACACTAGTAGAATTGAATAAAAGAACAAAAATGAGCACATCAAAAAAACTATGTGAACCAGTCACTTTGATCAAAAATGGAAAAACTTGTAACGAGAAAAACCGCATCACTGATAGACACATAAAAAGACATGATTCCAGGAAAAAAAAAGTGAAATCAATAATTAAGCCTTCCCAGGTACCCTTAACAAGTTATAAAGGCATCACCTAACCCAAAAAGGCACCACTGTCTTTCAAATTTGTGAAAATTCAAATAATGTATGGAAGTCAAGACCAAAAAGAAAGAAAAACTGCCAGTACTGTGACGAAAAATTTTTTCGAACAAAAAATCACCACAGCGCAAATTCGCTTCTGCAACTATCGCCTAACCAGTAACTTTGACGAATGAAACAACAATGAACACATCAAGATGACTTAACTAGCCACACAGTGTCCTCAAAAATGAAAAAATTTGTACCAAAAAAAATCGCATCAAAGATGAACACAAAAAAAGACATATTTCAGAAACATAAATAGCAAAATTAAAAACATAGTACTCCCAGGAACCGTCGACACGTCCACAACGCATTAACACCCGGAAAAAGCGTCGCTGGGTATTTCAAAGATGTCAAAACTGAAGAAACATTCAGTAGCCAAGACCAAAAGCAAGTGGAAACTACCAATTTATGACAACTTTATTGAGAAAAAAACACTCCAGCGCGAATTCGCTAGTGCAACAATCGCAACACTAGTATAATTGAATAAAAGAACAAAAATGAGCACATCAAAAAAACTATGTCAACCAGTCACTTTGATCAAAAATGGAAAAACTTGTAACGAGAAAAACCGCATCACTGATAGACACATAAAAAGACATGATTCCAGGAAAAAAAAAGTGAAATCAATAATTAAGCCTTCCCAGGTACCCTTAACAAGTTATAAAGGCATCACCTAACCCAAAAAGGCACCACTGTCTTTCAAATTTGTGAAAATTCAAATAATGTATGGAAGTCAAGACCAAAAAGAAAGAAAAACTGCCAGTACTGTGACGAAAAATTTTTTCGAACAAAAAATCACCACAGCGCAAATTCGCTTCTGCAACTATCGCCTAACCAGTAGATTTGACGAATGAAACAACAATGAACACATCAATATGACTTAATTAGCCACACACTGTCCTCAAAAATGAAAAAATTTGTAGCACAAAAAACCGCATAAAAGATGAACACAGAAAAAGACATATTCCAGAAACATTAACACCAAAATCAAAAACTTAGTACTCCCAGGAACCGTCAGCATGGCGAAAACGCATTAACACCCCGAAAAAGCGTCGCTGGGTAATTCAAAGACGTCAAAACTGAAGAAACATTCAGTAGCCAAGACCAAAAGCAAGTGGAAACTACCAATTTGTGACAACTTTATTGAGAAAATAACACTCCAGCGCGAATTCGCTAGTGCAACAATCGCAACACTAGTAGAATTGAATAAATTAACAAAAATGAGCACATCGAAAAAACTATGTCAACTAGTCACTGTTATCAAAAATGGAAAAACTTGTAACGAGAAAAACCGCATCACTGATAGACACATAAAAAGACATGATTCCAGTAAAAAATGTGAAATCAATAATTAGGCCTTCCCAGGTACCCTTAACAAGTTATAAAGGCATCACCAAATCCAAAAAGGCACCACTGCCTTTCAAATTTGTGAAAACTCAAATAATGTGTGGTAGTCAAGACCAAAAAGAAAGAAAAAATGCCAGTAATGTGACGATATTTTTTTTGAATAAAAACTCACCACAGCGCAAATTCGCTTCTGCAACTATCGCTTTCCTAGTAGATTTGACGAATGAAACAATAATGAACACATCAAGATGACTTAACTAGCCACATACTGTCCTCAAAAATGAAAAAAACTTGTACCACAAAAAACCGCATAACAGATGAACACAGAAAAAGATATATTTCAGAAACAATAACACCAAAATCAAAAACATAAAACTCCCAGGAACTTTCAGCATAGCCACAACGCATTAACACCCCGAAAAAGCGTCGCTGGGTATTTCAAAGATGTCAAAACTGAAGAAACATTCAGTAGCCAAGACCAAAAGCAAGTGGAAACTACCAATTTGTGACAACTTTATTGAGACAAAAACACTCCAGCGCGAATTCGCGAGTGCAACAATCGCAAAACTAGTAGATTTGAATAAATGAACAAAAATGAGCACATCAAAAAAACTTTGTCAACCAGTCACTGTGATCAAAAATGGAAAAACTTGTAACGAGAAAAACCGCATCACTGATAGACACATAAAAAGACATGATTCCAGTAAAAAAAAAGTGAAATCAATAGTTAAGCCTTCCCAGGTACCCTTAACAAGTTATAAAGGCATCACCAAACCCAAAAAGGCACCACTGCCTTTCAAATTTGTGAAAACTCAAATAAGGTCTGGTTGTCAAGACCAAAAAGAAAGAAAAACTGCCAGTACTGTGACGAAAAATTTTTCGAACAAAAAATCACCACAGCGCAAATTCGCTTCTGCAACTATCGCCTAACCAGTAACTTTGACGAATGAAACAACAATGAACACATCAAGATGACTTAACTAGCCACACACTGTCCTCAAAAACAAAAAAATTTGTACCACAAAAAATCGCATCAAAGATGAACACAAAAAAGACATATTTCAGAAACAAAAAAAGCAAAATTAAAAACTTAGTACTCCCAGGAACCGTCGACCCGTCCACAACGCATTAACACCCCAAAAAGCGTCGCTGCGTATTTCAAAGATGTCAAAACTGAAGAAACATTCAGTAGCCAAGACCAAAAGCAAGTGGAAACTACCAATTTGTGACAACTTTATTGAGAAAAAAACACTCCAGCGCAAAATCGCTCGTGCAACAATCGCAACGCTAGTAGAATTGAATAAAAGAACAGAAATGAGCACATCAAAAAATCTATGTCAACCAGTCACTTTGATCAAAAATGGAAAAACTTGTAACGAGAAAAACCGCATTACTGATAGACACATAAAAAGACATGTTTCCAGGAAAAAAAAGTGAAATCAATAATTAAGCTTTCCCAGGTACCCTTAACAAGTTATAAAGGCATCATCTAACGCAAAAAGGCACCACTGCCTTTCAAGTTTGTGAAAACTCAAATAATGTCTGGTAGTCAAGACCAAAAAGAAAAAAAAACTGCCAGTACTGTGACGAAAAATTTTTTCGAACAAAAAATCACCACAGCGCAAATTCGCGTCTGCAACTATCGCCTAACCAGTAACTTTGACGAATGAAACAACAATGAAAACATCAAGATGACTTAACTAGCCACACACTGTCCTCAAAAATGAAAAAATTTGTACCAAAAAAAATCGCATCAAAGATGAACACAAAAAAAAGACATATTTCAGAAACATAAATAGCAAAATTAAAAACTTAGTACTCCCAGGAACCGTCGACACGTCCACAACGCATTAACACTCGGAAAAAGCGTCGCTGGGTATTTCAAAGATGTCAAAACTGAAGAGACATTCAGTAGCCAAGACCAAAAGCAAGTGGAAACTACCAATTTGTGACAACTTTATTGAGAAAAAAACACTCCAGCGCAAAATCGCTAGTGCAACAATCGCAACACTAGTAGAATTGAATAAAAGAACAAAAATGAGCACATCAAAAAATCTATGTCAACCAGTCACTTTGATCAAAAATGGAAAAACTTGTAACGAGAAAAACCGCATCACTGATAGACACATAAAAAGACATGATTCCAGGAAAAAAAAAAGTGAAATCAATAATTAACCCTTCCCAGGTACCCTTATCAAGTTATTAAGGCATCACCTAACCCAAAAAGGCACCACTGTCTTTCAAATTTGTGAAAATTCAAATAATGTCTGGTAGTCAAAACCAAAAAGAAAGAAAAACTGCCAGTACTGTGACGAAAAATTTTTTCGAACAGAAAATCAACACAACGCAAATTCGCTTCTGCAACTATCGCCTAACCAGTAACTTTGACGATTGAAACAACAATGAACACATCAAGATGACTTAACTAGCCACACACTGTCCTCAAAAACGAAAAAAATTTTACCACAAAAAATCGCATCAAAGATGAACACAAAAAAGACATATTTCAGAAACATAAAGAGCAAAATTAAAAACTTAGTACTCCCAGGAACAGTCGACACGTCCACAACGCATTAACACCCGGAAAAAGCGTCGCTGGGTATTTCAAAGATGTCAAAACTGAAGAAACATTCAGTAGCCAAGACCAAAAGCAAGTGGAAACTACCAATTTGTGACAACTTTATTGAGACAAAAACACTCCAGCGCGAATTCGCGAGTGCAACAATCGCAAAACTAGTAGATTTGAATAAATGAACAAAAATGAGCACATCAAAAAAACTTTGTCAACCAGTCACTGTGATCAAAAATGGAAAAACTTGTAACGAGAAAAACCGCATCACTGATAGACACATAAAAAGACATGATTCCAGTAAAAAAAAAGTGAAATCAATAGTTAAGCCTTCCCAGGTACCCTTAACAAGTTATAAAGGCATCACAAAACCCAAAAAGGCACCACTGCCTTTCAAATTTGTGAAAACTCAAATAAGGTCTGGTTGTCAAGACCAAAAAGAAAGAAAAACTGCCAGTACTGTGACGAAAAATTTTTCGAACAAAAAATCACCACAGCGCAAATTCGCTTCTGCAACTATCGCCTAACCAGTAACTTTGACGAATGAAACAACAATGAACACATCAAGATGACTTAACTAGCCACACACTGTCCTCAAAAACAAAAAAATTTGTACCACAAAAAATCGCATCAAAGATGAACACAAAAAAGACATATTTCAGAAACAAAAAAAGCAAAATTAAAAACTTAGTACTCCCAGGAACCGTCGACACGTCCACAACGCATTAACACCCCAAAAAGCGTCGCTGGGTATTTCAAAGATGTCAAAACTGAAGAAACATTCAGTAGCCAAGACCAAAAGCAAGTGGAAACTACCAATTTGTGACAACTTTATTGAGAAAAAAACACTCCAGCGCAAAATCGCTCGTGCAACAATCGCAACTCTAGTAGAATTGAATAAAAGAACAGAAATGAGCACATCAAAAAATCTATGTCAACCAGTCACTTTGATCAAAAATGGAAAAACTTGTAACGAGAAAAACCGCATTACTGATAGACACATAAAAAGACATGTTTCCAGGAAAAAAAAAGTGAAATCAATAATTAAGCTTTCCCAGGTACCCTTAACAAGTTATAAAGGCATCATCTAACGCAAAAAGGCACCACTGCCTTTCAAGTTTGTGAAAACTCAAATAATGTCTGGTAGTCAAGACCAAAAAGAAAGAAAAACTGCCAGTACTGTGACGAAAAATTTTTTCGAACAAAAAATCACCACAGCGCAAATTCGCGTCTGCAACTATCGCCTAACCAGTAACTTTGACGAATGAAACAACAATGAAAACATCAAGATGACTTAACTAGCCACACACTGTCCTCAAAAATGAAAAAATTTGTACCAAAAAAAATCGCATCAAAGATGAACACAAAAAAAAGACATATTTCAGAAACATAAATAGCAAAATTAAAAACTTAGTACTCCCAGGAACCGTCGACACGTCCACAACGCATTAACACTCGGAAAAAGCGTCGCTGGGTATTTCAAAGATGTCAAAACTGAAGAGACATTCAGTAGCCAAGACCAAAAGCAAGTGGAAACTACCAATTTGTGACAACTTTATTGAGAAAAAAACACTCCAGCGCAAAATCGCTAGTGCAACAATCGCAACACTAGTAGAATTGAATAAAAGAACAAAAATGAGCACATCGAAAAATCTATGTCAACCAGTCACTTTGATCAAAAATGGAAAAACTTGTAACGAGAAAAACCGCATCACTGATAGACACATAAAAAGACATGATTCCAGGAAAAAAAAAAGTGAAATCAATAATTAACCCTTCCCAGGTACCCTTATCAAGTTATTAAGGCATCACCTAACCCAAAAAGGCACCACTGTCTTTCAAATTTGTGAAAATTCAAATAATGTCTGGTAGTCAAAACCAAAAAGAAAGAAAAACTGCCAGTACTGTGACGAAAAATTTTTTCGAACAGAAAATCAACACAGCGCAAATTCGCTTCTGCAACTATCGCCTAACCAGTAACTTTGACGATTGAAACAACAATGAACACATCAAGATGACTTAACTAGCCACACACTGTCCTCAAAAATGAAAAAATTTGTACCAAAAAAAATCGCATCAAAGATGAACACAAAAAAGACATATTTCAGAAACATAAATAGCAAAATTAAAAACTTAGTACTCACAGGAACCGTCGATACGTCCACAAAACATTAACACTCGGAAAAAGCGTCGCTGGGTATTTCAAAGATGTCAAAACTGAAGAAACATTCAGTAGCGAAGACCAAAAGCAAGTGGAAACTACCAATTTGTGACAACTTTATTGAGAAAAAAACACCCCAGCGCGAATTCGCTAGTGCAACAATCGCAACACTAGTAGAATTGAATAAAAGAACAAAAATGAGCTCATCAAAAAAACTATGTCAACCAGTCACTTTGATCAAAAATGGAAAAACTTGTAACGAGAAAAACCGCATCACTGATAGACACATAAAAAGACATGATTCCAGGAAAAAAAAGTGAAATTAAAAACTAAGCCTTCCCAGGTACCCTTAACAAGTTATAAAGGCATCACCTAACCCAAAAAGGCACCACTGTCTTTCAAATTTGTGAAAATTCAAATAATGTCTGGTAGTCAAGACCAAAAAGAAAGAAAAACTGCCAGTACTGTGACGAAAAATTTTTTCGAACAAAAATTCACCACAGCGCAAATTCGCTTCTGCAACTATCGCCTAACCAGTAACTTTGACGAATGAAACAACAATGAAAACATCAAGATGACTTAACTAGCCACACACTGTCCTCAAAAATGAAAAAATTTGTACCAAAAAAAATCGCATCAAAGATGAACACAAAAAAAGACATATTTCAGAAACATAAATAGCAAAATTAAAAACTTAGTACTCCCAGGAACCGTCGACACGTCCAAAACGCATTAACACTCGGAAAAAGCGTCGCTGGGTATTTCAAAGATGTCAAAACTGAAGAAACATTCAGTAGCCAAGACCAAAAGCAAGTGGAAACTACCAATTTGTGACAACTTTATTGAGAAAAAAACACTCCAGCGCGAATTCGCTAGTGCAACAATCGCAACACTAGTAGAATTGAATAAAAGAACAAAAATGAGCACATCAAAAAAACTATGTCAACCAGTCACTTTGATCAAAAATGGAAAAACTTGTAACGAGAAAAACCGCATCACTGATAGACACATAAAAAGACATGATTCCAGGAAAAAAAAAGTGAAATCAATAATTAAGCCTTCCCAGGTACCCTTAACAAGTTATAAAGGCATCACTTAACCCAAAAAGGCACCACTGTCTTTCAAATTTGTAAAAATTCAAATAATGTCTGGTAGTCAAGACCAAAAAGAAAGAAAAACTGCCAGTACTGTGACGAAAAATTTTTTCGAATAGAAAATCAACACAGCGCAAATTCGCTTCTGCAACTATCGCCTAACCAGTAACTTTGACGAATGAAACAACAATGAACACATCAAGATGACTTAACTAGCCACACACTGTCCTCAAAAACGAAAAAAATTTTACCACAAAAAATCGCATCAAAGATGAACACAAAAAAGACATATTTCAGAAACATAAAGAGCAAAATTAAAAACTTAGTACTCCCAGGAACCGTCGACACGTCCACAACGCATTAACACCCGGAAAAAGCGTCGCTGGGTATTTCAAAGATGTCAAAACTGAAGAAACATTCAGTAGCCAAGACCAAAAGCAAGTGGAAACTACCAATTTGTGACAACTTTATTGAGAAAAAAACACTCCAGCGCGAATTCGCTAGTGCAACAATCGCAACACTAGTAGAATTGAATAAAAGAACAAAAATGAGCACATCAAAAAAACTATGTCAACCAGTCACTTTGATCAAAAATGGAAAAACTTGTAACGAGAAAAACCGCATCACTGATAGACACATAAAAAGACATGATTCCAGGAAACAAAAAGTGAAATCAATAATTAAGCCTTCCCAGGTACCCTTAACAAGTTATAAAGGCATCACCTAACCCAAAAAGGCACCACTGTCTTTCAAATTTGTGAAAATTCAAATAATGTATGGAAGTCAAGACCAAAAAGAAAGAAAAACTGCCAGTACTGTGACGAAAAATTTTTTCGAACAAAAAATCACCACAGCGCAAATTCGCTTCTGCAACTATCGCCTAACCAGTAACTTTGACGAATGAAACAACAATGAACACATCAAGATGACTTAACTAGCCACACAGTGTCCTCAAAAATGAAAAAATTTGTACCAAAAAAAATCGCATCAAAGATGAACACAAAAAAAGACATATTTCAGAAACATAAATAGCAAAATTAAAAACATAGTACTCCCAGGAACCGTCGACCTGTCCACAACGCATTAACACCCGGAAAAAGCGTCGCTGGGTATTTCAAAGATGTCAAAACTGAAGAAACATTCAGTAGCCAAGACCAAAAGCAAGTGGAAACTACCAATTTATGACAACTTTATTGAGAAAAAAACACTCCAGCGCGAATTCGCTAGTGCAACAATCGCAACACTAGTAGAATTGAATAAAAGAACAAAAATGAGCACATCAAAAAAACTATGTCAACCAGTCACTTTGATCAAAAATGGAAAAACTTGTAACGAGAAAAACCGCATCACTGATAGACACATACAAAGACATGATTCCAGGAAAAAAAAAGTGAAATCAATAATTAAGCCTTCCCAGGTACCCTTAACATGTTATAAAGGCATCACCTAACGCAAAAAGGCACCACTGCCTTTCAAGTTTGTGAAAACTCAAATAATGTCTGGTAGTCAAGACCAAAAAGAAAGAAAAACTGCCAGTACTGTGACGAAAAATTTTTTCAAACAAAAAATCAGCACAGCGCAAATTCGCTTCTGCAACTATCGCCTAACCAGTAACTTTGACGAATGAAACAACAATGAACACATCAAGATGACTAAACTAGCCACACACTGTCCTCAAAAATGAAAAAATTTGTACCACAAAAAATCGCATCAAAGATGAACGCAAAAAAGACATAATTCAGAAACATAAATACCAAAATTAAAAACTTAGTACTCCCAGGAACCCTCGACACGTCCACAACGCATTAACACCCGGAAAAAGCGTCGCTGGGTATTTCAAAGATGTCAAAACTGAAGAAACATTCAGTAGCCAGGACCAAAAGATAGTGGAAACTACCAATTTGTGACAACTTTATTGAGACAAATCACTCCATCGCGAATTCGCTAGTGCAACAATCGCAACATTAGTAGAATTGAATAAAAGAACAAAAATGAGCACATCAAAAAAAAACTATGTCAACCAGTCACTTTGATCAAAAATGGAAAAACTTGTAACGAGAAAAACCGCATCACTGATAGACACATAAAAAGACATGATTCCAGGAAAAAAAAAGTGAAATCAATAATTAAGCCTTCCCAGGTACCCTTAACAAATTATAAAGGCATCATCTAACGCAAAAAGGCACCACTGCCTTTCAAGTTTGTGAAAACTCAAATAATGTCTGGTAGTCAAGACCAAAAAGAAAGAAAAACTGCCAGTACTGTGACGAAAAATTTTTTCGAACAAAAAATCAGCACAGCGCAAATTCGCTTCTGCAACTATCGCCTAACCAGTAAATTTGACGAATGAAACAACAATGAACACATCAAGATGACTTAACTAGCCACACACTGTCCTCAAAAACGAAAAAAATTGTACCACAAAAAATCGCATCAAAGATGAACACAAAAAAGACATATTTCAGAAACATAAAAAGCAAAATTAAAAACTTAGTACTCCCAGGAACCGTCGACACGTCACAAACGCATTAACACCCGGAAACAGCGTCACTGGGTATTTCAAAGATGTCAAAACTGAAGAAACATTCAGTAGCCAAGACCAAAAGCAAGTGGAAACTACCAATTTGTGACAACTTTATTGAGAAAAACACACTCCAGCGCGAATTTGCTAGTGCAACAATCGCAACACTAGTAGAATTGAATAAAAGAACAAAAATGAGCACATCAAAAAAACTATGTCAACCAGTCACTTGGATCAAAAATGGAAAAACTTGTAACGAGAAAAACCGCATCACTGATAGACACATAAAAAGACATGATTCCAGGAAAAAAAAGTGAAATCAATAATTAAGCCTTCCCAGGTACCCTTAACAAGTTATAAAGGCATCACCTAACCCAAAAAGGCACCACTGCCTTTCAAATTTGTGAAAACTCAAATAATGTCTGGTAGTCAAGACCAAAAAGAAAGAAAAACTGCCAGTACTGTGACGAAAATTTTTTTCGAACGAAAAATCACCACAGCGCAAATTCGCTTCTGCAACTATCGCCTAACCAGTAACTTTGACGAATGAAACAACAATGAACACATCAAGATGACTTAACTAGCCACACACTGTCCTCAAAAATGAAAAAATTTGTACCAAAAAAAATCGCATCAAAGATGAACACAAAAAAAGACATATTACAGAAACATAAATAGCAAAATTAAAAACATAGTACTCCCAGGAACCGTCGACACGTCCACAACGCATTAACACCCGGAAAAAGCGTCGCTGGGTATTTCAAAGATGTCAAAACTGAAGAAACATTCAGTAGCCAAGACCAAAAGCAAGTGGAAACTACCAATTTGTGACAACTTTATTGAGAAAAAAACACTCCAGCGCGAATTCGCTAGTGCAACAATCGCAACACTAGTAGAATTGAATAAAAGAACAAAAATGAGCACATCAAAAAAACTATGTCAACCAGTCACTTTGATCAAAAATGGAAAAACTCGTAACGAGAAAAACCGCATCACTGATAGAAACATAAAAAGACATGATTCCAGGAAAAAAGTGAAATCAATAATTAAGCCTTCCCAGGTACCCTTAACAAGTTATAAAGGCATCACCTAACCCAAAAAGCCACCACTGCCTTTCAAATTTGTGAAAACTCAAATAATGTCTGGTAGTCAAGACCAAAAAGAAAGAAAAACTGCCAGTACTGTGACGAAAAATTTTTTCGAACAAAAATTCACCACAGCGCAAATTCGCTTCTGCAACTATCGCCTAACCAGTAACTTTGACGAATGAATCAACAATGAACACATCAAGATGACTTAACTAGCCACACACTGTCCTCAAAAATGAAAAAATTTGTACCAAAAAAAATCGCATCAAAGATGAACACAAAAAAAAACATATTACAGAAACATAAATAGCAAAATTAAAAACATAGTACTCCCAGGAACCGTCGACACGTCCACAACGCATTAACACCCCGAAAAAGCGTCGCTGGGTATTTCAAAGATGTCAAAACTGAAGAAACATTCAGTAGCCAAGACCAAAAGCAAGTGGAAACTACCAATTTGTGACAACTTTATTGAGAAAAAAACACTCCAGCGCCAATTCGCTAGTGCAACAATCATAACACTAGTAGAATCGAATAAAAGAACAAAAGTGAGCGCATCAAAAAAACTATGTCAACCAGTCACTTTGATCAAAAATGGAAAAACTTGTAACGAGAAAAACTGCATCACTGATAGACACATAAAAAGACATGATTCCAGAGAAAAAAAAAGTGAAATCAATAATTAAGCCTTCCCAGGTACTCTTAACAAATTATAAAGGCATCACCTAACCCAAAAAGGCACCACTGCCTTTCAAATTTGTGAAAACTCAAATAATGTCTGGTAGTCAAGACCAAAAAGAAAGAAAAACTGCCAGTACTGTGACGAAACATTTTTTCGAACAAAAAATCACCACAGCGCAAATTCGCTTCTGCAACTATCGCCTAACCAGTAACTTTGACGAATGAATCAACAATGAACACATCAATATGACTTAACTAGCCACACACTGTCCTCAAAAATGAAAAAATTTGTACCAAAAAAAATCGCATCAAAGATGAACACAAAAAAAACATATTACAGAAACATAAATAGCAAAATTAAAAACATAGTACTCCCAGGAACCGTCGACACGTCCACAATGCATTAACACCCCGAAAAAGCGTCGCTGGGTATTTCAAAGATGTCAAAACTGAAGAAATATTCAGTAGCCAAGACCAAAAGCAAGTGGAAACTACCAATTTGTGACAACTTTATTGAGAAAAAAACACTCCAGCGCCAATTCGCTAGTGCAACAATCATAACACTAGTAGAATCGAATAAAAGAACAAAAGTGAGCGCATCAAAAAAACTATGTCAACCAGTCACTTTGATCAAAAATGGAAAAACTTGTAACGAGAAAAACTGCATCACTGATAGACACATAAAAAGACATGATTCCAGGGAAAAAAAAAGTGAAATCAATAATTAAGCCTTCCCAGGTACTCTTAACAAATTATAAAGGCATCACCTAACCCAAAAAGGCACCACTGCCTTTCAAATTTGTGAAAACTCAAATAATGTCTGGTAGTCAAGACCAAAAAGAAAGAAAAACTGCCAGTACTGTGACGAAACATTTTTTCGAACAAAAAATCACCACAGCGCAAATTCGCTTCTGCAGCTATCGCCTAACCAGTAACTTTGACGAATGAAACAACAATGAACACATCAAGATGACTTAACTAGCCACACACTGTCCTCAAAAATGAAAAAATTTGTACCAATCAAAGATGAACACAAAAAAAGACATATTTCAGAAACATAAATAGCAAAATTAAAAACTTAGTACTCCCAGGAACCGTCGACACGTCCACAACGCATTAACACCCCGAAAAAGCGTCGCTGGGTATTTCAAAGATGTCAAAACTGAAGAAACATTCAGTAGCCAAGACCAAAAGCAAGTGGAAACTACCAATTTGTGACAACTTTATTGAGACAAAAACACTCCAGCGCCAATTCGCGATTGCAACAGTCTCAACACTAGTAGATTCGAATAAATGAATAAAAATGAGCACATCAAAAAAACTATGTCAACCAGTCACTGTGATCAAAAATGGAAAAACTTGTAACGAGGAAAACCGCATCACTGATAGACACATAAAAAGACATGATTCCAGGAAAAAAAATGAAATCAATAATTAAGCCTTCCCAGGTACCCCAGGTACCCTTAACAAGTTATAAAGGCATCATCAAACCCAAAAAGGCACCACTGTCTTTAAAATTTGTGAAAACTCAAATAATGTCTGGTAGTCAAGACCAAAAAGAAAGAAAAACTGCCAGTACTGTGACGACAATTTTTTTCGAACAAAAAATCACCACAGCGCAAATTCGCTTCTGCAACTATCGCCTAACCAGTAGATTTGACGAATGAAACAACAATGAACACATTAAGATGACTAAACTAGCCACACACTGTCCTCAAAAATGAAAAAATTTGTACCACAAAAAATCGCATCAAAGATGAACACAAAAAAGACATAATTCAGAAACATAAATACCAAAATTAAAAACTTAGTACTCCCAGGAATTGTTATCATGTCCACAACGAATTAACACCCCGAAAAAGCGTCCCTGGGTATTTCAAAGATGTCAAAACTGAAGAAACATTCAGTAGCCAGGACCAAAAGATAGTGGAAACTACCAATTTGTGACAACTTTATTGAGACAAAATCACTCCATCGCGAATTCGCTAGTGCAACAATCGCAACACTAGTAGAATTGAATATATGAACAAAAATGAGCAAATCAAAAAAACTATGTCAGCCAGTCACTGTGATCAAACATGGAAAAACGTGTAACGAGAAAAATCGCGAATTCGCTAGTGCAACAATCGCAACACTAGTAGAATTGAATATATTAACAAAAATGAGCAAATCAAAAAAACTATGTCAACCAGTCACTGTGATCAAACATGGAAAAACGTGTAACGAGAAAAACCGCATCACTGATAGACACATAAAAAGACATGATTCCAGGAAAAAAAAGTGAGATCAATAATTAGGCCTTCCCAGGTACCCTTAACAAGTTATAAAGGCATCACCAAACCCAAAAAGGCACCACTGTCTTTCAAATTTGTGAAAACTCAAATAATGTCTGGCAGTCAAGACAAAAAAGAAAGAAAAACTGCCAGTACTGTGACGACAATTTTTTTCGAACAAAAAATCACCACAGCGCAAATTCGCTTCTGCAACTATCGCCTAACCAGTAGATTTGACGAATGAATCAACAATGAACACATCAAGATGACTTAACTAGCCACACGCTGTCCTCAAAAATGAAAAAATTTGTACCACAAAAAATCGCATCAAAGATGAACACAAAAAAAGACATAATTCAGAAACATAAAAACCAAAATTAAAAACTTAGTACTCCCAGGAACCGACATCATGTCCACAACAAATTAACACCCCGAAAAAGCGTCCCTGGGTATTTCAAAGATGTCAAAACTGAAGAAACATTCAGTAGCCAGGACCAGAAGATAATGGAAACTACCAATTTGTGACAACTTTATTGAGACAAAATCACTCCATCGCGAATTCGCTAGTGCAACAATCGCAACACTAGTAGAATTGAATAAAAGAACAAAAATGAGCGCATCAAAAAAACTATGTCAACCAGTCACTTCGATCAAAAATGGAAAAACTTGTAACGAGAAAAACCGAATCACTGATAGACACATAAAAAGACATGATTCCAGGGAAAAAAAGTGAGATCAATAATTAGGCCTTCCCAGGTACCCTTAACAAGTTATAAAGGCATCACCAAACCCAAAAAGGCACCACTGTCTTTCAAATTTGTGAAAACTCAAATAATGTCTGGCAGTCAAGACCAAAAAGAAAGAAAAACTGCCAGTACTGTGACGACAATTTTTTTCGAACAAAAAATCACCACAGCGCAAATTCGCTTCTGCAACTATCGCTTTCCTAGTAGATCTGACGAATGAAACAACAATGAACACATCAAGATAACTTAACTAGCCACACGCTGTCCTCAAAAATGAAAAAATTTGTACCACAAAAAATCGCATCAAAGATGAACACAAAAAAAGACATAATTCAGAAACATAAATACCAAAATTAAAAACTTAGTACTCCCAGGAACCGTCATCATGTCCACAACGAATTAACACCCCGAAAAAGCGTCCCTGGGTATTTCAAAGATGTCAAAACTTAAGAAACATTCAGTAGCCAGGACCAAAAGATAGTGGAAACTACCAATTTGTGACAACTTTATTAAGACAAAATCACTCCATCGCGAATTCGCTAGTGCAACAATCGCAACATTAGTAGAATTGAATATATGAACAAAAATGAGCAAATCAAAAAAACTATGTCAGCCAGTCACTGTGATCAAACATGGAAAAACGTGTAACGAGAAAAACCGCATCACTGATAGACACATAAAAAGACATGATTCCAGGAAAAAAAAAGTGAAATCAATAATTAAGCCTTCCCAGGTACCCTTAACAAGTTATAAAGGCATCACCTAACCCAAAAAGGCACCACTGTCTTTCAAATTTGTGAAAATTCAAATAATGTCTGGTAGTCATAACCAAAAAGAAAGAAAAACTGCCAGTACTGTGACGAAAAATACTCCCAGTACTCCCCAGTAAGCGTCATCATGTCCACAACGAATTAACACCCCGAAAAAGCGTCCCTGGGTATTTCAAAGATGTCAAAACTGAAGAAACATTCAGTAGCCAGGACCAAAAGATAGTGGAAACTACCAATTTGTGACAACTTTATTGAGACAAAATCACTCCATCGCGAATTCGCTAGTGCAACAATCGCAACACTAGTAGAATTGAATATATGAACAAAAATGAGCAAATCAAAAAAACTATGTCAGCCAGTCACTGTGATCAAACATCGAAAAACGTGTATCGAGAAAAACCGCATCACTGATAGACACATAAAAAGACATGATTCCAGGAAAAAAAAGTGAAATCATTAATTAAGCCTTCCCAGGTACCCTTAACAAGTTATAAGGGCATCACCAAACCCAAAAAGGCACCACTGTCTTTCAAATTTGTGAAAACTCAAATAATGTCTGGCAGTCAAGACCAAAAAGAAAGAAAAAATACCAGTACTGTGACGAAAATTTTTTTCAAACAAAAAATCACCACAGCGCAAATTCGCTTCTGCAACTATCGCCTACCCAGTAGATTTGACGAATGAAACAACAATGAACACATCAAGATGACTTAACTAGCCACACGCTGTCCTCAAAAATGAAAAAATTTGTACAACAAAAAATCGCATCAAAGATGCACACAAAAAAAGACATATTTCAGAAACACAAGAACCAAAATTAAAAAATTAGTACTCCCAGGAACTGTCAGCACGTCCACAACGCATTAACACCCCGAAAAAGCGTCCCTGGGTATTTCAAAGATGTCAAAACTGAAGAAACATTCAGTAGCCAAGAACAAATGATAGTGGAAACTACCAATTTGTGACAACTTTATTGAGACAAAATCACTCCAGCGCGAATTTGCTAGTGCAACAATCGCAACACGAGTAGAATTGAATAAATGAACAAAAATGAACACATCAAAAAAACTATGTCAGCCAGTCACTGTGATCAAACATGGAAAAACGTGTAACGAGAAAAACCGCATCACTGATAGACACATAAAAAGACATGATTCCAGGAAAAAAAAGTGAAATCAATAATTAAGCCTTCCCAGGTACCCTTAACAAGTTATAAAGGCATCACCAAACCCAAAAAGGCACCACTGTCTTTCAAATTTGTGAAAACTCAAATAATGTCTGGCAGTCAAGACCAAAAAGAAAGTAAAACTGCCAGTACTGTGACGACAATTTTTTTTCGAACAAAAAATCACCACAGCTCAAATTCGCTTCTGCAACTATCGCCTACCCAGTAGATTTGACGAATGAAACAACAATGAACACATCAAGATGACTTAACTAGCCACACGCTGTCCTCAAAAATGAAAAAATTTGTACCACAAAAAATCGCATCAAAGCTGAACACAAAAAAGACATATTTCAGAAACACAAGAACCAAAATTAAAATCTTGGTACTCCCAGGAACCATCAGCACGTCCACAACGCATCAACACCCCGAAAAAGCGTCCCTGGGTATTTCAAAGATGTCAAAACTGAAGAAACATTCAGTAGCCAAGACCAAAAGATAGTGGAAACTACCAATTTGTGACAACTTTATTGAGACAAAATCACTCCAGCGCAAATTCGCTAGTGCAACAATCGCAACACTAGTAGATTTGAATAAATGAACAAAAGTGAGCACATCAAAAAGGCTATGTCAACCAGTCACTGTGATCAAAAATGGAAAAACTTGTAACGAGAAAAACCGCATAACTGATAGACACATAAAAAGACATGATTCCAGGAAAAAAAACGAAATCAATAATTAAGCCTTCCCAGGTACCCTTAACAAGTTATAAAGGAATCACCAAACCCAAAAAGGCACCACTGTCTTTCAAATTTGTGAAAACTCAAATAATGTCTGGCAGTCAAGACCAAAAAGAAAGAAAATTGCCAGTACTGTGACGACAATTTTTTTCGAACAAAAAATCACCACAGCTCAAATTCGCTTCTGCAACTATCGCCTACCCAGTAGATTTGACGAATGAAACAACAATGAACACATCAAGATGACTTAACTAGCCACACGCTGTCCTCAAAAATGAAAAAATTTGTACCACAAAAAATCGCATCAAAGCTGAACACAAAAAAGACATATTTCAGAAAAACAAGAACCAAAATTAAAATCTTGGTACTCCCAGGAACCGTCAGCACGTCCACAACGCATCAACACCCCGAAAAAGCGTCCCTGGGTATTTCAAAGATGTCAAAACTGAAGAAACATTCAGTAGCCAAGAACGAATGATAGTGGAAACTACCAATTTGTGACAACTTTATTGAGACAAAATCACTCCAGCGCGAATTCGCTAAAGCAACAATCGCAACACGAGTAGAATTGAATAAATGATCAAAAATGAGCACATCAAAAGAACTATGTCAGCCAGTCACTGTGATCAAACATGGAAAAACGTGTAACGAGAAAAACCGCATCACTGATAGACACATAAAAAGACATGATTCCAGGAAAAAAAAGTGAAATCAATAAGTAAGCCTTCCCAGGTACCCTTAACAAGTTATAAAGGCATCACCAAACCCAAAAAGGCACCACTGTCTTTCAAATTTGTGAAAACTCAAATAATGTCTGGCAGTCAAGACCAAAAGGAAAGAAAAACTGCCAGTACTCTGACGACAATTTTTTTTCGAACAAAAAATCACCACAGCTCAAATTCGCTTCTGCAACTATCGCCTACCCAGTAGATTTGACGAATGAAACAACAATGAACACATCAAGATGACTTAACTAGCCACACGCTGTCCTCAAAAATGAAAAAATTTGTACCACAAAAAATCGCATCAAAGCTGAACACAAAAAAGACATATTTCAGAAAAACAAGAACCAAAATTAAAATCTTGGTACTCCCAGGAACCGTCAGCACGTCCACAACGCATCAACACCCCGAAAAAGCGTCCCTGGGTATTTCAAAGATGTCAAAACTGAAGAAACATTCAGTAGCCAAGACCAAAAGATAGTGGAAACTACCAATTTGTGACAACTTTATTGAGACAAAATCACTCCAGCGCGAATTCGCAAAGCAACAATCGCAACACAAGTAGAATTGAATAAATGATCAAAAATGAGCACATCAAAAAAACTATGTCAGCCAGTCACTGTGATCAAACATGGGAAAACGTGTAACGAGAAAAACCGCATCACTGATAGACACATAAAAAGACATGATTCCAGGAAAAAAAGTGAAATCAATAATTAAGCCTTCCCAGGTACCCTTAACAAGTTATAAAGGCATCACCAAACCCAAAAAGGCACCACTGTCTTTCAAATTTATGAAAACTCAAATAATGTCTGGCAGTCAAGACCAAAAAGAAAGAAAAACTGCCAGTACTGTGACGACAATTTTTTTTCGAACAAAAAATCACCACAGCTCAAATTCGCTTCTGCTACTATCGCCTACCCAGTAGATTCGACGAATGAAACAACAATGAACACATCAAGATGACTTAACTAGCCACACGCTGTCCTCAAAAATGAAAAAATTTGTACCACAAAAAATCGCATCAAAGCTGAACACAAAAAAGACCTATTTCAGAAAAACAAGAACCAAAATTAAAATCTTGGTACTCCCACGAACCGTCAGCACGTCCACAACGCATCAACACCCCGAAAAAGCGTCCCTGGGTATTTCAAAGATGTCAAAACTGAAGAAACATTCAGTAGCCAAGACCAAAGTGGAAACTACCAATTTGTGACAAATTTATTGAGACAAAATCACTCCAGCTCAAATTCGCTAGTGCAACAATCGCAACACTAGTAGATTTGAATAAATGAACAAAAGTGAGCACATCAAAAAGGCTATGTCAACCAGTCACTGTGATCAAAATTGGAAAAAACTTGTAACGAGAAAAACCGCATCCTTGATAGACACATAAAAAGACATGATTCCAGGAAAAAAAGTGAAATCAATAATTAAGCCTTCCCCGGTACCCTTAACAAGTTATAGAGGAATAACCAAACCCAAAAAGGCACCACTGTCTTTCAAATTTGTGAAAACTCAAATAATGTCTGGCAGTCAAGACCAAAAAGAAAGAAAAACTGCCAGTACTATGACGACAATTTTTTTTCAAACAAAAAATCACCACAGCTCAAATTCGCTTCTGCAACTATCGCCTACCCAGTAGATTTGACGAATGAAACAACAATGAACACATCAAGATGACTTAACTAGCCACACGCTGTCCTCAAAAATGAAAAAATTTGTACCACAAAAAATCGCATCAAAGCTGAACACAAAAAAGACATATTTCAGAAAAACAAGAACCAAAATTAAAATCTTGGTACTCCCAGGAACCGTCAGCACGTCCACAACGCATCAACACCCCGAAAAAGCGTCCCTGGGTATTTCAAAGATGTCAAAACTGAAGAAACATTCAGTAGCCAAGACCAAAAGATAGTGGAAACTACCAATTTGTGACAACTTTATTGAGACAAAATCACTCCAGCGCAAATTCGCTGGTGCAACAATCGCAACACTAGTAGATTTGAATAAATGAACAAAAATGAGCACATCAAAAAGGCTATGTCAACCAGTCACTGTGATCAAAAATGGAAAAACTTGTAACGAGAAAAACCGCATCACTGATAGACACATAAAAAGACATGATTCCAGGAAAAAAAGTGAAATCAATAATTAAGCCTTCCCCGGTACCCTTAACAAGTTATAAAGGCATCACCAAACCCAAAAAGGCACCACTGTCTTTCAAATTTGTGAAAACTCAAATAATGTCTGGCAGTCAAGACCAAAAAGAAAGAAAAACTGCCAGTACTGTGACGACAATTTTTTTCGAACAAAAAATCACCACAGCGCAAACTCGCTTCTGCAACTATCGCCTAACCAGTAGATTTGACGAATGAAACAACACTGAACACATCAAGATGACTTAACTAGCCACACGCTGTCCTCAAAAATGAAAAAATTTGTACCACAAAAAGTCGCATCAAAGATGAACACAAAAAAAAACATAATTCAGAAACATACGTACCAAAATTAAAAACTTAGTACTCCAAGGAACCGTCAGCATGTTCACAACGCATTAACACCCCAAAAAAGCGTCCCTGGGTATTTTAAAGATGTCAAAACTGAAGAAACATTCAGTAGTCAAGACCAAAAGATAGTGGAAACTACCAATTTGTGACAACTTTTTTGAGACAAAATCACTCCAGCGCGAATTCGCTAGTGCAACAACCGCAATACTAGTAGAATTGATTAAATGAAAAAAAATGAGCACATCAAAAAAAAACTATGTCAGCCAGTCACTGTGATCAAAAATGGAAAACCGTGTAACGAGAAAAACCGCATCACTGATAGACACATAAAAAGACATGATTCCAGGAAAAAAAGTGAAATAAAAAATTAAGCCTTCCCAAGTACCCTTAACAAGTTATAAAGGCATCACCAAACTCAAAAAGACACCACTGTCTTTCAAATTCGTGAAAACTCAAATAATGTCTGGTAGTCAAGACCAAAACGAAAGAAAAACTGCCAGTACTGTGACGACAATTTTTTTCGAATAAAAAATCACCACAGCGCAAATTCGCTTCTGCAACTATCGCCTACCCAGTAGATTTGACGAATGAAACAACACTGAACACATCAAGATGACTTAACTAGCCACACACTGTCCTCAAAAATGAAAAATTTGTACCACAAAAAATCGCATCAAATATGAACACAAAAATGTCATATTTCAGAAACATAAATACCAAAATTAAAACCTTAGTACTCCCAGGAACCGTCAGCATGTCTACAACGCATTAACATTCCGAAAAAGCGTCCCTGGGTATTTCAAAGATGTCAAAACTGAAGAAACATTCAGTAGCCAAGACCAAAAGATAGTGGAAACTACCAATTTGTGACAACTTTATTGAGACAAAATCACTCCAGCGCAAATTCGCTAGTGCAACAATCGCAACACTAATAGAATTGAATAAATGAACAAAAATGAGCACATCAAAAAAACTATATCAGCCAGTCACTGTGATCAAAAATGGAAAAACGTGTAACGAGAAAAACCGCATCACTGATAGACACATAAAAAGACATGATTCCAGGAAAAAAAGTGAAATAAAAAATTAAGCCTTCCCAAGTACCCTTAACAAGTTATAAAGGCATCACCAAACCCAAAAAGACACCACTGTCTTTCAAATTCGTGAAAACTCAAATAATGTCTGGTAGTCAAGACCAAAACGAAAGAAAAACTGCCAGTACTGTGACGACAATTTTTTTCGAACAAAAAATCAGCACAGCGCAAATTCGCTTCTGCAACTATCGCCTACCCAGTAGATTTGACGAATGAAACAACAATGAACACATCAAGATTACTTAACTAGCCACACACTGTCCTCAAAAATGAAAAATTTGTATCACAAAAAATCGCATCAAAGATGAACACAAAAAAGTCATATTTCAGAAACATAAATACCAAAATTAAAACCTTAGTACTCCCAGGAACGGTCAGCATGTCTACAACGCATTAACATCCCGAAAAAGCGTCCCTGGGTATTTCAAAGATGTCAAAACTGAAGAAACATTCAGTAGCCAAGACCAAAAGATAGTGGAAACTACCAATTTGTGACAACTTTATTGAGACAAAATCACTCCAGCGCAAATTCGCTGGTGCAACAATCGCAACACTAGTAGATTTGAATAAATGAACAAAAATGAGCACATCAAAAAGGCTATGTCAACCAGTCACTGTGATCAAAAATGGAAAAACTTGTAACGAGAAAAACCGCATCACTGATAGACACATAAAAAGACATGATTCCAGGAAAAAAAGTGAAATCAATAATTAAGCCTTCCCCGGTACCCTTAACAAGTTATAAAGGCATCACCAAACCCAAAAAGGCACCACTGTCTTTCAAATTTGTGAAAACTCAAATAATGTCTGGCAGTCAAGACCAAAAAGAAAGAAAAACTGCCAGTACTGTGACGACAATTTTTTTCGAACAAAAAATCACCACAGCGCAAACTCGCTTCTGCAACTATCGCCTAACCAGTAGATTTGACGAATGAAACAACACTGAACACATCAAGATGACTTAACTAGCCACACGCTGTCCTCAAAAATGAAAAAATTTGTACCACAAAAAGTCGCATCAAAGATGAACACAAAAAAAAACATAATTCAGAAACATACATACCAAAATTAAAAACTTAGTACTCCCAGGAACCGTCAGCATGTCTACAACGCATTAACATCCCGAAAAAGCGTCCCTGGGTTTTTCAAAGATGTCAAAACTGAAGAAACATTCAGTAGCCAAGACCAAAAGATAGTGGAAACTACCAATTTGTGACAACTTTATTGAGACAAAATCACTCCAGCGCAAATTCGCTGGTGCAACAATCGCAACACTAGTAGATTTGAATAAATGAACAAAAATGAGCACATCAAAAAGGCTATGTCAACCAGTCACTGTGATCAAAAATGGAAAAACTTTTAACGAGAAAAACCGCATCACTGATAGACACATAAAAAGACATGATTCCAGGAAAAAAAGTGAAATCAATAATTAAGCCTTCCCCGGTACCCTTAACAAGTTATAAAGGCATCACCAAACCCAAAAAGGCACCACTGTCTTTCAAATTTGTGAAAACTCAAATAATGTCTGGCAGTCAAGACCAAAAAGAAAGAAAAACTGCCAGTACTGTGACGACAATTTTTTTCGAACAAAAAATCACCACAGCGCAAACTCGCTTCTGCAACTATCGCCTAACCAGTAGATTTGACGAATGAAACAACACTGAACACATCAAGATGACTTAACTAGCCACACGCTGTCCTCAAAAATGAAAAAATTTGTACCACAAAAAGTCGCATCAAAGATGAACACAAAAAAAAACATAATTCAGAAACATACATACCAAAATTAAAAACTTAGTACTCCCAGGAACTGTCAGCATGTCCACAACGCATTAACACCCCAAAAAAGCGTCCCTGGGTATTTTAAAGATGTCAAAACTGAAGAAACATTCAGTAGTCAAGACCAAAAGATAGTGGAAACTACCAATTTGTGACAACTTTTTTGAGACAAAATCACTCCAGCGCGAATTCGCTAGTGCAACAACCGCAATACTAGTAGAATTGATTAAATGAACAAAAATGAGCACATCAAAAAAAAACTATGTCAGCCAGTCACTGTGATCAAAAATGGAAAACCGTGTAACGAGAAAAACCGCATCACTGATAGACACATAAAAAGACATGATTCCAGGAAAAAAAGTGAAATAAAAAATGAAGCCTTCCCAAGTACCCTTAACAAGTTATAAAGGCATCACCAAACCCAAAAAGACACCACTGTCTTTCAAATTCGTGAAAACTCAAATAATGTCTGGTAGTCAAGACCAAAACGAAAGAAAAACTGCCAGTACTGTGACGACAATTTTTTTCGAACAAAAAATCAGCACAGCGCAAATTCGCTTCTGCAACTATCGCCTACCCAGTAGATTTGACGAATGAAACAACAATGAACACATCAAGATTACTTAACTAGCCACACACTGTCCTCAAAAATGAAAAATTTGTATCACAAAAAATCGCATCAAAGATGAACACAAAAAAGTCATTTTTCAGAAACATAAATACCAAAATTAAAACCTTAGTACTCCCAGGAACCGTCAGCATGTCTACAACGCATTAACATCCCGAAAAAGCGTCCCTGGGTATTTCAAAGATGTCAAAACTGAAGAAACATTCAGTAGCCAAGACCAAAAGATAGTGGAAACTACCAATTTGTGACAACTTTATTGAGACAAAATCACTCCAGCGCAAATTCGCTAGTGCAACAATCGCAACACTAATAGAATTGAATAAATGAACAAAAATGAGCACATCAAAAAAACTATATCAGCCAGTCACTGTGATCAAAAATGGAAAAACGTGTAACGAGAAAAACCGCATCACTGATAGACACATAAAAAGACATGATTCCAGGAAAAAAAGTGAAATAAAAAATTAAGCCTTCCCAAGTACCCTTAACAAGTTATAAAGGCATCACCAAACCCAAAAAGACACCACTGTCTTTCAAAATCGTGAAAACTCAAATAATGTCTGGTAGTCAAGACCAAAACGAAAGAAAAACTGCCAGTACTGTGACGACAATTTTTTTCGAACAAAAAATCAGCACAGCGCAAATTCGCTTCTGCAACTATCGCCTACCCAGTAGATTTGACGAATGAAACAACAATGAACACATCAAGATTACTTAACTAGCCACACACTGTCCTCAAAAATGAAAAATTTGTATCACAAAAAATCGCATCAAAGATGAACACAAAAAAGTCATATTTCAGAAACATAAATACCAAAATTAAAACCTTAGTACTCCCAGGAACCGTCAGCATGTCTACAACGCATTAACATCCCGAAAAAGCGTCCCTGGGTATTTCAAAGATGTCAAAACTGAAGAAACATTCAGTAGCCAAGACCAAAAGATAGTGGAAACTACCAATTTGTGACAACTTTATTGAGACAAAATCACTCCAGCGCAAATTCGCTGGTGCAACAATCGCAACACTAGTAGATTTGAATAAATTAACAAAAATGAGCACATCAAAAAGGCTATGTCAACCAGTCACTGTGATCAAAAATGGAAAAACTTGTAACGAGAAAAACCGCATCACTGATAGACACATAAAAAGACATGATTCCAGGAAAAAAAGTGAAATCAATAATTAAGCCTTCCCCGGTACCCTTAACAAGTTATAAAGGCATCACCAAACCCAAAAAGGCACCACTGTCTTTCAAATTTGTGAAAACTCAAATAATGTCTGGCAGTCAAGACCAAAAAGAAAGAAAAACTGCCAGTACTGTGACGACAATTTTTTTCGAACAAAAAATCACCACAGCGCAAACTCGCTTCTGCAACTATCGCCTAACCAGTAGATTTGACGAATGAAACAACACTGAACACATCAAGATGACTTAACTAGCCACACGCTGTCCTCAAAAATGAAAAAATTTGTACCACAAAAAGTCGCATCAAAGATGAACACAAAAAAAAAACATAATTCAGAAACATACATACCAAAATTAAAAACTTAGTACTCCCAGGAACCGTCAGCATGTCCACAACGCATTAACACCCCAAAAAAGCGTCCCTGGGTATTTTAAAGATGTCAAAACTGAAGAAACATTCAGTAGTCAAGACCAAAAGATAGTGGAAACTACCAATTTGTGACAACTTTTTTGAGACAAAATCACTCCAGCGCGAATTCGCTAGTGCAACAACCGCAATACTAGTAGAATTGATTAAATGAACAAAAATGAGCACATCAAAAAAAAACTATGTCAGCCAGTCACTGTGATCAAAAATGGAAAACCGTGTAACGAGAAAAACCGCATCACTGATAGACACATGAAAAGACATGATTCCAGGAAAAAAAGTGAAATAAAAAATTAAGCCTTCCCAAGTACCCTTAACAAGTTATAAAGGCATCACCAAACCCAAAAAGACACCACTGTCTTTCAAACTCGTGAAAACTCAAATAATGTCTGGTAGTCAAGACCAAAACGAAAGAAAAACTGCCAGTACTGTGACGACAATTTTTTTCGAACAAAAAATCAGCACAGCGCAAATTCGCTTCTTCAACTATCGCCTACCCAGTAGATTTGACGAATGAAACAACAATGAACACATCAAGATTACTTAACTAGCCACACACTGTCCTCAAAAATGAAAAATTTGTATCACAAAAAATCGCATCAAAGATGAACACAAAAAAGTCATATTTCAGAAACATAAATACCAAAATTAAAACCTTAGTACTCCCAGGAACCGTCAGCATGTCTACAACGCATTAACATCCCGAAAAAGCGTCCCTGGGTATTTCAAAGATGTCAAAACTGAAGAAACATTCAGTAGCCAAGACCAAAAGATAGTGGAAACTACCAATTTGTGACAACTTTATTGAGACAAAATCACTCCAGCGCAAACTCGCTAGTGCAACAATCGCAACACTAATAGAATTGAATAAATGAACAAAAATGAGCACATCAAAAAAACTATATCAGCCAGTCACTGTGATCAAAAATGGAAAAACGTGTAACGAGAAAAACCGCATCACTGATAGACACATAAAAAGACATGATTCCAGGAAAAAAAGTGAAATAAAAAATTAAGCCTTCCCCGGTACCCTTAACAAGTTATAAAGGCATCACCAAACCCAAAAAGGCACCACTGTCTTTCAAATTTGTGAAAACTCAAATAATGTCTGGCAGTCAAGACCAAAAAGAAAGAAAAACTGCCAGTACTGTGACGACAATTTTTTTCGAACAAAAAATCACCACAGCGCAAACTCGCTTCTGCAACTATCGCCTAACCAGTAGATTTGACGAATGAAACAACACTGAACACATCAAGATGACTTAACTAGCCACACGCTGTCCTCAAAAATGAAAAAATTTGTACCACAAAAAGTCGCATCAAAGATGAACACAAAAAAAAACATAATTCAGAAACATACATACCAAAATTAAAAACTTAGTACTCCCAGGAACCGTCAGCATGTCCACAACGCATTAACACCCCAAAAAAGCGTCCCTGGGTATTTTAAAGATGTCAAAACTGAAGAAACATTCAGTAGTCAAGTCCAAAAGATAGTGGAAACTACCAATTTGTGACAACTTTTTTGAGACAAAATCACTCCAGCGCGAATTCGCTAGTGCAACAACCGCAATACTAGTAGAATTGATTAAATGAACAAAAATGAGCACATCAAAAAAAAACTATGTCAGCCAGTCACTGTGATCAAAAATGGAAAACCGTGTAACGAGAAAAACCGCATCACTGATAGACACATAAAAAGACATGATTCCAGGAAAAAAAGTGAAATAAAAAATTAAGCCTTCCCAAGTACCCTTAACAAGTTATAAAGGCATCACCAAACCCAAAAAGACACCACTGTCTTTCAAACTCGTGAAAACTCAAATAATGTCTGGTAGTCAAGACCAAAACGAAAGAAAAACTGCCAGTACTGTGACGACAATTTTTTTCGAACAAAAAATCAGCACAGCGCAAATTCGCTTCTGCAACTATCGCCTACCCAGTAGATTTGACGAATGAAACAACAATGATCACATCAAGATTACTTAACTAGCCACACACTGTCCTCAAAAATGAAAAATTTGTATCACAAAAAATCGCATCAAAGATGAACACAAAAAAGTCATATTTCAGAAACATAAATACCAAAATTAAAACCTTAGTACTCCCAGGAACCGTCAGCATGTCTACAACGCATTAACATCCCGACAAAGCGTCCCTGGGTTTTTCAAAGATGTCAAAACTGAAGAAACATTCAGTAGCCAAGACCAAAAGATAGTGGAAACTACCAATTTGTGACAACTTTATTGAGACAAAATCACTCCAGCGCAAACTCGCTAGTGCAAAAATCGCAACACTAATAGAATTGAATAAATGAACAAAAATGAGCACATCAAAAAAACTATATCAGCCAGTCACTGTGATCAAAAATGGAAAAACGTGTAACGAGAAAAACCGCATCACTGATAGACACATAAAAAGACATGATTCCAGGAAAAAAAGTGAAATAAAAAATTAAGCCTTCCCAAGTACCCTTAACAAGTTATAAAGGCATCACCAAACCCAAAATGACACCACTGTCTTTCAAATTCGTGAAAACTCAAATAATGTCTGGTAGTCAAGACCAAAACGAAAGAAAAACTGCCAGTACTGTGACGACAATTTTTTTCGAACAAAAAATCAGCACAGCGCAAATTCGCTTCTGCAACTATCGCCTACCCAGTAGATTTGACGAATGAAACAACAATGAACACATCAAGATTACTTAACTAGCCACACACTGTCCTCAAAAATGAAAAATTTGTATCACAAAAAATCGCATCAAAGATGAACACAAAAAAGTCATATTTCAGAAACATAAATACCAAAATTAAAACCTTAGTACTCCCAGGAACCGTCAGCATGTCTACAACGCATTAACATCCCGACAAAGCGTCCCTGGGTATTTCAAAGATGTCAAAACTGAAGAAACATTCAGTAGCCAAGACCAAAAGATAGTGGAAACTACCAATTTGTGACAACTTTATTGAGACAAAATCACTCCAGCGCAAACTCGCTAGTGCAACAATCGCAACACTAATAGAATTGAATAAATGAACAAAAATGAGCACATCAAAAAAACTATATCAGCCAGTCACTGTGATCAAAAATGGAAAAACGTGTAACGAGAAAAACCGCATCACTGATAGACACATAAAAAGACATGATTCCAGGAAAAAAAGTGAAATAAAAAATTAAGCCTTCCCAAGTACCCTTAACAAGTTATAAAGGCATCACCAAACCCAAAATGACACCACTGTCTTTCAAATTCGTGAAAACTCAAATAATGTCTGGTAGTCAAGACCAAAACGAAAGAAAAACTGCCAGTACTGTGACGACAATTTTTTTCGAACAAAAAATCAGCACAGCGCAAATTCGCTTCTGCAACTATCGCCTACCCAGTAGATTTGACGAATGAAACAACAATGAACACATCAAGATTACTTAACTAGCCACACACTGTCCTCAAAAATGAAAAATTTGTATCACAAAAAATCGCATCAAAGATGAACACAAAAAAGTCATATTTCAGAAACATAAATACCAAAATCAAAACCTTAGTACTCCCAGGAACCATCAGCATGTCTACAACGCATTAACATCCCGAAAAAGCGTCCCTGGGTATTTCAAAGATGTCAAAACTGAAGAAACATTCAGTAGCCAAGACCAAAAGATAGTGGAAACTACCAATTTGTGACAACTTTATTGAGACAAAATCACTCCAGCGCAAATTCGCTGGTGCAACAATCGCAACACTAGTAGATTTGAATAAAAGAACAAAAATGAGCACATCAAAAAGGCTATGTCAACCAGTCACTGTGATCAAAAATGGAAAAACTTGTAACGAGAAAAACCGCATCACTGATAGACACATGAAAAGACATGATTCCAGGAAAAAAAGTGAAATCAATAATTAAGCCTTCCCCGGTACCCTTAACAAGTTATAAAGGCATCACTAAACCCAAAAAGGCACCACTGTCTTTCAAATTTGTGAAAACTCAAATAATGTCTGGCAGTCAAGACCAAAAAGAAAGAAAAACTGCCAGTACTGTGACGACAATTTTTTTCGAACAAAAAATCACCACAGCGCAAACTCGCTTCTGCAACTATCGCCTAACCACTAGATTTGACGAATGAAACAACACTGAACACATCAAGATGACTTAACTAGCCACACGCTGTCCTCAAAAATGAAAAAATTTGTACCACAAAAAGTCGCATCAAAGATGAACACAAAAAAAAACATAATTCAGAAACATACATACCAAAATTAAAAACTTAAAACTCCCAGGAACCGTCAGCATGTCCACAACGCATTAACACCCCAAAAAAGCGTCCCTGGGTATTTTAAAGATGTCAAAACTGAAGAAACATTCAGTAGTCAAGACCAAAAGATAGTGGAAACTACCAATTTGTGACAACTTTTTTGAGACAAAATCACTCCAGCGCGAATTCGCTAGTGCAACAACCGCAATACTAGTAGAATTGAATAAATGAACAAAAATGAGCACATCAAAAAAACTATATCAGCCAGTCACTGTGATCAAAAATGGAAAAACGTGTAACGAGAAAAACCGCATCACTGATAGACACATAAAAAGACATGATTCCAGGAAAAAAAGTGAAATAAAAAATTAAGCCTTCCCAAGTACCCTTAACAAGTTATAAAGGCATCACCAAACCCAAAAAGACACCACTGTCTTTCAAATTCGTGAAAACTCAAATAATGTCTGGTAGTCAAGACCAAAACGAAAGAAAAACTGCCAGTACTGTGACGACAATTTTTTTCGAACAAAAAATCAGCACAGCGCAAATTCGCTTCTGCAACTATCGCCTACCCAGTAGATTTGACGAATGAAACAACAATGAACACATCAAGATTACTTAACTAGCCACACACTGTCCTCAAAAATGAAAAAATTGTATCACAAAAAATCGCATCAAAGATGAACACAAAAAAGTCATATTTCAGAAACATAAATACAAAAATTAAAACCTTAGTACTCCCAGGAACCGTCAGCATGTCTACAACGCATTAACATCCCGAAAAAGCGTCCCTGGGTATTTCAAAGATGTCAAAACTGAAGAAACATTCAGTAGCCAAGACCAAAAGATAGTGGAAACTACCAATTTGTGACAACTTTATTGAGACAAAATCACTCCAGCGCAAATTCGCTGGTGCAACAATCGCAACACTAGTAGATTTGAATAAATGAACAAAAATGAGCACATCAAAAAGGCTATGTCAACCAGTCACTGTGATCAAAAATGGAAAAATTTGTAACGAGAAAAACCGCATCACTGATAGACACATAAAAAGACATGATTCCAGGAAAAAAAGTGAAATCAATAATTAAGCCTTCCCCGGTACCCTTAACAAGTTATAAAGGCATAACCAAACCCAAAAAGGCACCACTGTCTTTCAAATTTGTGAAAACTCAAATAATGTCTGGCAGTCAAGACCAAAAAGAAAGAAAAACTGCCAGTACTGTGACGACAATTTTTTTCGAACAAAAAATCACCACAGCGCAAACTCGCTTCTGCAACTATCGCCTAACCAGTAGATTTGACGAATGAAACAACACTGAACACATCAAGATGACTTAACTAGCCACACGCTGTCCTCAAAAATGAAAAAATTTGTACCACAAAAAGTCGCATCAAAGATGAACACAAAAAAAAACATAATTCAGAAACATACATACCAAAATTAAAAACTTAGTACTCCCAGGAACCGTCAGCATGTCCACAACGCATTAACACCCCAAAAAAGCGTCCCTGGGTATTTTAAAGATGTCAAAACTGAAGAAACATTCAGTAGTCAAGACCAAAAGATAGTGGAAACTACCAATTTGTGACAACTTTTTTGAGACAAAATCACTCCAGCGCGAATTCGCTAGTGCAACAACCGCAATACTAGTAGAATTGATTAAATGAACAAAAATGAGCACATCAAAAAAAAACTATGTCAGCCAGTCACTGTGATCAAAAATGGAAAACCGTGTAACGAGAAAAACCGCATCACTGATAGACACATAAAAAGACATGATTCCAGGAAAAAAAGTGAAATAAAAAATTAAGCCTTCCCAAGTACCCTTAACAAGTTATCAAGGCATCACCAAACCCAAAAAGACACCACTGTCTTTCAAATTCGTGAAAACTCAAATAATGTCTGGTAGTCAAGACCAAAACGAAAGAAAAACTGCCAGTACTGTGACGACAATTTTTTTCGAACAAAAAATCAGCACAGCGCAAATTCGCTTCTGCAACTATCGCCTACCCAGTAGATTTGACGAATGAAACAACAATGAACACATCAAGATTACTTAACTAGCCACACACTGTCCTCAAAAATGAAAAATTTGTATCACAAAAAATCGCATCAAAGATGAACACAAAAAAGTCATATTTCAGAAACATAAATACCAAAATTAAAACCCTAGTACTCCCAGGAACCATCAGCATGTCTACAACGCATTAACATCCCGAAAAAGCGTCCCTGGGTATTTCAAAGATGTCAAAACTGAAGAAACTTTCAGTAGCCAAGACCAAAAGATAGTGGAAACTACCAATTTGTGACAACTTTATTGAGACAAAATCACTCCAGCGCAAATTCGCTAGTGCAACAATCGCAACACTAATAGAATTGAATAAATGAACAAAAATGAGCACATCAAAAAAACTATATCAGCCAGTCACTGTGATCAAAAATGGAAAAACGTGTAACGAGAAAAACCGCATCACTGATAGACACATAAAAAGACATGATTCCAGGAAAAAAAGTGAAATCATTAAGTAAGCCTTCCCAGGTACCCTTAACAAGTTATAAAGGCATCACCAAACCCAAAAAGGCACCACTGTCTTTCAAATTTGTGAAAACTCAAATAATGTCTGGTAGTCAAGACCAAAAAGAAAGAAAAACTGCCAGTACTGTGACGACAATTTTTTCGAACAAAAAATCACCACAGCGCAAATTCGCTTCTGCAACTATCGCCTACCCAGTAGATTTGACGAATGAAACAACAATGAACACATCAAGATGACTTAACTAGCCACACACTGTCCTCAAAAATGAAAAATTTGTATCACAAAAAATCGCATCAAAGATGAACACAAAAAAGTCATATTTCAGAAACATAAATACCAAAATTAAAACCTTAGTACTCCCAGGAGCCGTCAGCATGTCTGCAACGCATTAACATCCCGAAAAAGCTTCCCTGGGTATTTCAAAGATGTCAAAACTGAAGAAACATTCAGTAGCCAAGACCAAAAGATAGTGGAAACTACCAATTTATGACAACTTTATTGAGACAAAATCACTCCAGCGCAAATTCGCTAGTGCAACAATCGCAACACTAGTAGAATTGAATAAATGAACAAAAATGAGCACATCAAAAAAACTATGTCAGCCAGTCACTGTGATCAAAAATGGAAAAACGTGTAACGAGAAAAACCGCATCACTGATAGACACATAAAAAGACATGATTCCAGGGAAAAAAAGTGAAATCAATAATTAAGCCTTCCCAGGTACCCTTAACAAGTTATAAAGGCATCACCAAACCCAAAAAGGCACCACTGTCTTTCAAATTTGTGAAAACTCAAATAATGTCTGGTAGTCAAGACCAAAAAGAAAGAAAAACTGCCAGTACTGTGACGACAATGTTTTTCGAACAAAAAATCACTACAGCGCAAATTCGCTTCTGCAACTATCGCCTACCCAGTAGATTTGACGAATGAAACAACAATGAACACATCAAGATGACTTAACTAGCCACACACTGTCCTCAAAAATGAAAAATTTGTATCACAAAAAATCGCATCAAAGATGAACACAAAAAAGTCATATTTCAGAAACATAAATACCAAAATTAAAACCTTAGTACTCCCAGGAGCCGTCAGCATGTCTGCAACGCATTAACATCCCGAAAAAGCGTCCCTGGGTATTTCAAAGATGTCAAAACTGAAGAAACATTCAGTAGCCAAGACCAAAAGATAGTGGAAACTACCAATTTGTGACAACTTTATTGAGACAAAATCACTCCAGCGCAAATTCGCTAGTGCAACAATCGCAACACTAGTAGAACTGAATAAATGAACAAAAATGAGCACATCAAAAAAACTATGTCAGCCAGTCACTGTGATCAAAAATGGAAAAACGTGTAACGAGAAAAACCGCATCACTGATAGACACATAAAAAGACATGATTCCAGGGAAAAAAAGTGAAATCAATAATTAAGCCTTCCCAGGTACCCTTAACAAGTTATAAAGGCATCACCAAACCCAAAAAGGCACCACTGTCTTTCAAATTTGTGAAAACTCAAATAATGTCTGGTAGTCAAGACCAAAAAGAAAGAAAAACTGCCAGTACTGTGACGACAATGTTTTTTCAACAAAAAATCACCACAGCGCAAATTCGCTTCTGCAACTATCGCCTACCCAGTAGATTTGACGAATGAAACAACAATGAACACATCAAGATGACTTAACTAGCCACACACTGTCCTCAAAAATGAAAAATTTGTATCACAAAAAATCGCATCAAAGATGAACACAAAAAAGTCATATTTCAGAAACATAAATACCAAAATTAAAACCTTAGTACTCCCAGGAGCCGTCAGCATGTCTGCAACGCATTAACATCCCGAAAAAGCGTCCCTGGGTATTTCAAAGATGTCAAAATTGAAGAAACATTCAGTAGCCAAGACCAAAAGATAGTGGAAACTACCAATTTATGACAACTTTATTGAGACAAAATCACTCCAGCGCAAATTCGCTAGTGCAACAATCGCAACACTAGTAGAATTGAATAAATGAACAAAAATGAGCACATCAAAAAAACTATGTCAGCCAGTCACTGTGATCAAAAATGGAAAAACGTGTAACGAGAAAAACCGCATCACTGATAGACACATAAAAAGACATGATTCCAGGGAAAAAAAGTGAAATCAATAATTAAGCCTTCCCAGGTACCCTTAACAAGTTATAAAGGCATCACCAAACCCAAAAAGGCACCACTGTCTTTCAAATTTGTGAAAACTCAAATAATGTCTGGTAGTCAAGACCAAAAAGAAAGAAAAACTGTCAGTACTGTGACGACAATGTTTTTCGAACAAAAAATCACCACAGCGCAAATTCGCTTCTGCAACTATCGCCTACCCAGTAGATTTGACGAATGAAACAACAATGAACACATCAAGATGACTTAACTAGCCACACACTGTCCTCAAAAATGAAAAATTTTGTACCACAAAAAATTGCATCAAAGATGAACAAAAAAAGACATATTTCATAAACATCAATACCAAAATTAAAAACACAGTACTCCCAGGAACCGCCAGCATGTCCACAACGCATTAACACCCCGAAAAAGCGTCCCTGAGTATTTCAAAGATGTCAAAACTGAAGAAACATTCAGTAGCCAAGACCAAAAGATAGTGGAAACTACCAATTTGTGACAACTTTATTGAGACAAAATCACTCCAGCGCAAATTCGCCATTGCAACAAAAGCAACACTAGTAGAATTGAATAAATGAACAAAAATGAGCACATCAAAAACTATGTCAGCCAGTCACTGTGATCAAAAATGGAAAAACGTGTAACGAGAAAAACCGCATCACTGATAGACACATAAAAAGACATGATTCCAGGAAAATAAAGTGAGATCAATAACTAAGCCTTCCCAGGTACCCTTAACAAGTTATAAAGGCATTACCAAACCCAAAAAGGCACCACTGTCTTTCAAATTTGTGAAACTCAAATAATGTCTGGCAGTCAAGACCAAAAAGAAAGAAAAACTGCCAGTACTGTGACAATTTTTTTCGAACAAAAAATCACCACAGCGCAAATTCGCTTCTACAACTATCGCCTAACCAGTAGATTTGACGAATGAAACAACAATGAACGCATCAAGATGACTTAACTAGCCACACGCTGTCCTCAAAAATGAAAAAATTTGTACCACAAAAAATCGCATCAAAGATGAACACAAAAAAAGACATAGTTCAGAAACATAAATACCAAAATTAAAAACTTAGCACACAAATTAGTACAGAAGTTAGTACAGAAACATAAATATCAAAATTAAAAACTTAGTACTGCCAGGAAGCGTCATCATGTCCACAACGAATTAACACCCCGAAAAAGCGTCCCTGGGTATTTCAAAGATGTCAAAACTGAAGAAACATTCAGTAGCCAGGACCAAAAGATAGTGGAAGCTACCAATTTGTGACAACTTTATTGAGACAAAATCACTCCATCGCGAATTCGCTAGTGCAACAATCGCAACACTAGTAGAATTGAATAAATGAACAAAAATGAGCACATCAAAAAAACTATGTCAGCCAGTCACTGTGATCAAAAATGGAAAAACGTGTAACGAGAAAAATCGCATCACTGATAGACACATAAAAAGACATGATTCCAGGGAAAAAAAGTGAAATCAATAATTAAGCCTTCCCAGGTACCCTTAACAAGTTATAAAGGCATCACCAAACCCAAAAAGGCACCACTGTCTTTCAAATTTGTGAAAACTCAAATAATGTCTGGTAGTCAAGACCAAAAAGAAAGAAAAACTGCCAGTACTGTGACGACAATGTTTTTCGAACAAAAAATCACCACAGCGCAAATTCGCTTCTGCAACTATCGCCTACCCAGTAGATTTGACGAATGAAACAACAATGAACACATCAAGATGACTTAACTAGCCACACACTGTCCTCAGAAATGAAAAATTTTGTACCACAAAAAATCGCATCAAAGATGAACAAAAAAAGACATATTTCATAAACATCAATACCAAAATTAAAAACACGGTACTCCCAGGAACCGCCAGCATGTCCACAACGCATTAACACCCCGAAAAAGCGTCCCTGAGTATTTCAAAGATGTCAAAACTGAAGAAACATTCAGTAGCCAAGACCAAAAGATAGTGGAAACTACCAATTTGTGACAACTTTATTGAGACAAAATCACTCCAGCGCAAATTCGCCATTGCAACAATCGCAACACTAGTAGAATTGAATAAATGAACAAAAATGAGCACATCAAAAACTATGTCAGCCAGTCACTGTGATCAAAAATGGAAAAACGTGTAACGAGAAAAACCGCATCACTGATAGACACATAAAAAGACATGATTCCAGGAAAAAAGTGAGATCAATAACTAAGCCTTCCCAGGTACCCTTAACAAGTTATAAAGGCATTACCAAACCCAAAAAGGCACCACTGTCTTTCAAATTTGTGAAAACTCAAATAATGTCTGGCAGTCAAGACCAAAAAGAAAGAAAAACTGCCAGTACTGTGACAATTTTTTTCGAACAAAAAATCACCACAGCGCAAATTTGCTTCTGCAACTATCGCCTAACCAGTAGATTTGACGAATGAAACAACAATGAACACATCAAGATGACTTAACTAGCCACACGCTGTCCTCAAAAATGAAAAATTTTGTACCACAAAAAATCGCATCAAAGATGAACACAAAAAAAGACATAGTTCAGAAACATAAATACCAAAATTAAAAACTTAGTACAGAAATTAGTACAGAACTTAGTACAGAAACATAAATACCAAAATTAAAAACTTAGTACTGCCAGGAAGCGTCATCATGTCCACAACGAATTAACACCCCGAAAAAGCGTCCCTGGGTATTTCAAAGATGTCAAAACTGAAGAAACATTCAGTAGCCAGGACCAAAAGATAGTGGAAACTACCAATTTGTGACAACTTTATTGAGACAAAATCACTCCATCGCGAATTCGCTAGTGCAACAATCGCAACACTAGTAGAATTGAATATATGAACAAAAATGAGCAAATCAAAAAAACTATGTCAGCCAGTCACTGTGATCAAACATGGAAAAACGTGTAACGAGAAAAACCGCATCACTGATAGACACATAAGAAGACATGATTCCGGGAAAAAAAAGTGAAATCAATAATTAAGCCTTCCCAGGTACCCTTAACAAGTTATAAGGGCATCACCAAACCCAAAAAGGCACCACTGTCTTTCAAATTTGTGAAAACTCAAATAATGTCTGGCAGTCAAGACCAAAAAGAAAGAAAAACTGCCAGTACTGTGACGACAATTTTTTTCGAACAAAAAATCACCACAGCGCAAATTCGATTCTGCAACTATCGCCTTCCCAGTAGATTTGACGAATGACACAACAATGAACACATCAAGATGACTTAGCTAGCCACACGCTGTCCTCAAAAATGAAAAAATTTGTACCACAAAAAATCGCATCAAAGATGCACACAAAAAAAAGACATATTTCAGAAACACAAAAACCAAAATTAAAAAATTAGTACTCACAGGAACTGTCAGCACGTCCACAACGCATTAACACCCCGAAAGAGCGTCCCTGGTTATTTCAAAGATGTCAAAACTGAAGAAACATTCAGTAGCCAAGAACAAAAGATAGCGGAAACTACCAATTTGTGACAACTTTATTGAGACAAAATCACTCCAGCGCGAATTTGCTAGTGCAACAATCGCAACACGAGTAGGATTGAATAAATGAACAAAAATGAGCACATCAAAAAAACTATGTCAGCGAGTCACTGTGATCAAACATGGAAAAACGTGTAACGAGAAAAACCGCATCACTGATAGACACATAAAAAGACATGATTCCAGGAAAAAAATGTAAAATCAATAATAAAGCCTTCCCAGGTACCCTTAACAAGTTATAAAGGCATCACCAAACCCAAAAAGGCACCACTGTCTTTCAAATTTGTGAAAAGTCAAATATTGTCTGGCAGTCAAGACCAAAAAGAAAGAAAAACTGCCAGTACTGTGACGACAATTTTTTTCGAACAAAAAATCACCACAGCGCAAATTCGCTTCTGCAACTATCGCCTACCCAGTAGATTTGACGAATGAAACAACAATGAACACATCAAGATGACTTAACTAGCCACACGCTGTCCTCAAAAATGAAAAAATTTGTACCACAAAAAATCGCATCAAAGCTGAACACAAAAAAAAGACATATTTCAGAAACACAAGAACCAAAATCAAAAACTTGGTACTCCCAGGAACCGTCAGCACGTCCGCAACGCATTAACACCCCGAAAAAGCGTCCCTGGGTATTTCAAAGATATCAAAACTGAAGAAACATTCAGTAGCCAAGACCAAAAGATAGTGGAAACTACCAATTTGTGACAAATTTATTGAGACAAAATCACTCCAGCGCAAATTCGCTAGTGCAACAATCGCAACACTAGTAGATTTGAATAAATGATCAAAAATGAGCACATCAAAAAAGCTATGTCAACCAGTCACTGTGATCAAAAATGGAAAAACTTGTAACGAGAAAAACCGCATCACTGATAGACACATAAAAAGACATGATTCCAGGAAAAAAAGTGAAATAAATAATTAAGCCTTCCCAGGTACCCTTAATAAGTTATAAAGGCATCACCAAACCCAAAAAGGCACCACTGTCTTTCAAATTTGTGAAAACTCAAATAATGTCTGGCAGTCAAGACCAAAAAGAAAGAAAAACTGCCAGTACTGTGACGACAATTTTTTTCGAACAAAAAATCACCACAGCGCAAACTCGCTTCTGCAACTATCGCCTAACCAGTAGATTTGACGAATGAAACAACAATGAACACATCAAGATGAATTAACTAGCCACACGCTGTCCTCAAAAATGAAAAAAAATTGTACCACAAAAAACCGCATCAAAGATGAACACAAAAAAAGACATAATTCAGAAACATACATACCAAAATTAAAAACTTAGTACTCCCAGGAACCTTCAGCACGTCCACAACGCATTAACACCCCAAAAAAGCGTCCCTGGGTATTTCAAAGATGTCAAAACTGAAGAAACATTCAGTAGTCAAGACCAAAAGATAGTGGAAACTACCAATTTGTGACAACTTTATTGAGACAAAATCACTCCAGCGCGAATTCGCTAGTGCAACAACCGCAACACTAGTAGAATTGATTAAATGAACAAAAATGAGCACATCAAAAAAACTATGTCAGCCAGTCACTGTGATCAAAAATGGAAAAACGTGTAACCAGAAAAACCGCATCACTGATAGACACATAAAAAGACATGATTCCAGGAAAAAAAAGTGAAATAAAAAATTAAGCCTTCCCAAGTACCCTTAACAAGTTATAAAGGCATCACCAAACCCAAAAAGGCACCACTGTCTTTCAAATTCGTGAAAACTCAAATAATGTCTGGTAGTCAAGACCAAAACGAAAGAAAAACTGCCAGTACTGTGACGACAATTTTTTTCGAACAAAAAATCACCACAGCGCAAATTCGCTTCTGCAACTATCGCCTAAACAGTAGATTTGACGAATGAAACAACAATGAACACATCAAGATGACTTAACTAGTCACACACTGTCCTCAAAAATGAAAAACTTGTATCACAAAAAATCGCATCAAAGATGAACACAAAAAAAGTCATATTTCAGAAACATAAATACCAAAATTAAAACCTTAGTACTCCCAGGAACCGTCAGCATGTCTACAACGCATTACGCATTAACATCCCGAAAAAGCGTCCCTGGGTATTTCAAAGATGTCAAAACTGAAGAAACATTCAGTAGCCAAGACCAAAAGATAGTGGAAACTACCAATTTGTGACAACTTTATTGAGACAAAATCACTCCAGCGCAAATTCGCTAGTGCAACAATCGCAACACTAGTAGAATTGATTAAATGAACAAAAATGAGCACATCAAAAAAACTATGTCAGCCAGTCACTGTGATCAAAAATGGAAAAACGTGTAACGAGAAAAACCGCATCACTGATAGACACATAAAAAGACATGATTCCAGGAAAAAAAATTGAAAGAAAAAATTAAGCCTTCCCAAGTACCCTTAACAAGTTATAAATTCATCACCAAACCCAAAAAGGCACCACTGCCTTTCAAACTTGTGAAAACTCAAATAATGTCTGGTAGTCAAGACCAAAAAGAAAGAAAAACCGCCAGTACTGTGACGACAATTTTTTTGGAACAAAAAATCACCTCAGCGCAAATTCGCTTCTGCAACGATCGTTGACCCAGTAGACTTATTGAATGGACCAATAATGAACACATCAAGATGACTTTACTAGCCACACACAGTCGTAAAAATTGAAAAAAAATTGTACCACAAAAAATCGCTTGAAGGATGAACACATAAAAAGACATATTTGATATTGCCAAATAGAGACTACGTGACGTTTACCGTCCGATAGTAACTGAATGTTACGCAACAAAAAAAGTACCTTGCAGTTAAGAAAAAAAATTAAAACCACATTTCAGAACAACAACAAAAGCAACAACAACAACAGCGACAACAACAACAGCAACAACGACAACTGCAACAACTAAAGCAACAACGACAACAACTAGAGCAACAACAACATTCACAACAAGGATCATCCGAATGGTGGTTCTCTAATTGAATTCAACAATTGTACTACGAGATGCTTATAAAAAATATATGAGTAGTTATTACAAAAACCAGACCTGTAACATCTAAAATTGACGAAAAAAAACTGACTAAAACTATTTAAACAGCATAGCGGATAACAACATCATCAATACTGTTATATTTTACGCTTAAGGTCAAAGTTTCATTAATCTATCTTCAATGCACATTGAGTTATCAAATCTGTTATCTAGCTCTTCAACTGGTTTTAAAGTTTCTCTAATAAATATGCATATATTTTTCCTCAATACTTACAAAAACAAACAAACTCGGGTACTAGGAGAAAGCCCTGCTCAATACCGAACTAATGATACCCCTCTCACTTAAATCCGTCTTCTCTACGACGAGTTCATCTTAAAAAACTGATGTGTAATGATTAAAAAAAAAAAGCCGGCAACAACAAAAAATGACCAAAAAAAGTGACTGAAAACATTTTAACATTAAATCTGATAATAACATCATCAATACAGTTGTATTTTATGCTTGACCTTGAAGTTTTATCATCCTAGCTTCAATATACTATGAGTTATCACATCTTTTATCGAGCCCTTCAACTGGTTTCAACGTTTCTCTAATAAATATGCATATTTTTTTCCTAAATACCTATCAAAACAAAGAAATTCGGGTACTAGGAGAAAGCCCTGCTCAAATGAACAAAAATGAGCCCATCAAAAAAACTATGTCAGCCAGTCACTGTGATCAAAAATGGAAAAACGTGTAACGAGAAAAACCGCATCACTGATAGACACATAAAAAGACATGATTCCAGGAAAAAAAAAGTGAAATAAAAAACTAAGCCTTCCCAAGTACCCTTAACAAGTTATAAAGGCATCACCAAACCCAAAAAGGCACCACTGTCTTTCAAATTCGTGAAAACTCAAATAATGTCTGGTAGTCAAGACCAAAACGAAAGAAAAACTGCCAGTACTGTGACGACAATTTTTTTCGAACAAAAAATCACCACAGCGCAAATTCGCTTCTGCAACTATCGCCTAACCAGTAGATTTGACGAATGAAACAACAATGAACACATCAAGATGACTTAACTAGTCACACACTGTCCTCAAAAATGAAAAACTTGTATCACAAAAAATCGCATCAAAGATGAACACAAAAAAAGTCATATTTCAGAAACATAAATACCAAAATTAAAACCTTAGTACTCCCAGGAACCGTCAGCATGTCTACAACGCATTACGCATTAACATCCCGAAAAAGCGTCCCTGGGTATTTCAAAGATGTCAAAACTGAAGAAACATTCAGTAGCCAAGACCAAAAGATAGTGGAAACTACCAATTTGTGACAACTTTATTGAGACAAAATCACTCCAGCGCAAATTCGCTAGTGCAACAATCGCAACACTAGTAGAATTGATTAAATGAACAAAAATGAGCACATCAAAAAAACTATGTCAGCCAGTCACTGTGATCAAAAATGGAAAAACGTGTAACGAGAAAAACCGCATCACTGATAGACACATAAAAAGACATGATTCCAGGAAAAAAAATTGAAAGAAAAAATTAAGCCTTCCCAAGTACCCTTAACAAGTTATAAAGTCATCACCAAACCCAAAAAGGCACCATTGCCTTTCAAACTTGTGAAAACTCAAATAATGTCTGGTAGTCAAGACCAAAAAGAAAGAAAAACCGCCAGTACTGTGACGACAATTTTTTTGGAACAAAAAATCACCTCAGCGCAAATTCGCTTCTGCGACGATCGTTGACCCAGTAGACTTATTGAATGGACCAATAATGAACACATCAAGATGACTTTACTAGCCACACACAGTCGTAAAAATTGAAAAAAAATTGTACCACAAAAAATCGCTTGAAGGATGAACACATAAAAAGACATATTTGATATTGCCAAATAGAGACTACGTGACGTTTACCGTCCGATAGTAACTGAATGTTACGCAACAAAAAAAGTACCTTGCAGTTAAGAAAAAAAATTAAAACCACATTTCAGAACAACAACAAAAGCAACAACAACAACAGCGACAACAACAACAGCAACAACGACAACTGCAACAACTAAAGCAACAACGACAACAACTAGAGCAACAACAACATTCACAACAAGGATCATCCGAATGGTGGTTCTCTAATTGAATTCAACAATTGTACTACGAGATGCTTATAAAAAATATATGAGTAGTTATTACAAAAACCAGACCTGTAACATCTAAAAATGACGAAAAAAAACTGACTAAAACTATTTAAACAGCATAGCGGATAACAACATCATCAATACTGTTATCTTTTACGCTTAAGGTCAAAGTTTCATTAATCTATCTTCAATGCACATTGAGTTATCAAATCTGTTATCTAGCTCTTCAACTGGTTTTAAAGTTTCTCTAATAAATATGCATATATTTTTCCTCAATACTTACAAAAACAAACAAACTCGGGTACTAGGAGAAAGCCCTGCTCAATACCGAACTAATGATACCCCTCTCACTTAAATCCGTCTTCTCTACGACGAGTTCATCTTAAAAAACTGATGTGTAATGATTTAAAAAAAAAGGCCGGCAACAACAAAAAATGACCAAAAAAAGTGACTGAAAACATTTTAACATTAAATCTGATGATAACATCATCAATACAGTTGTATTTTATGCTTGACCTTGAAGATTTATCATCCTAGCTTCAATATACTATGAGTTATCACATCTTTTATCGAGCCCTTCAACTGGTTTCAACGTTTCTCTAATAAATATGCATATTTTTTTCCTAAATACCTATCAAAACAAAGAAATTCGGGTACTAGGAGAAAGCCCTGCTCAATACCGAACTAATGATACCCCTCTCACTTAAATCCGTCTTCTCTACGACGAGTTCTTAAAAAACTGATGTGTACCGATTACAAAAAAAAAGGCCTGCAACAACAAAAAATGACCAAAAAAAGTGACTGAAAAAATTTTAACAGTAAATCTGATAATAACATCGTCAATACAGTTGTATGTTACGCTTAACCTCAAAGTTTTATCATCATAGCTTCAATATACTATGAGTTATTACATCTTTTATCGAGCCCTTCAACTGGTTTCAACGTTTCTCTAATAAATATGCATATATTTTTCCTAAATACCTATCAAAACAAACAAACTCGGGTACTAGAAAGTTTTCTCAAGAACAAACTAATGAAACCCCTCTCACGTAAATCCGTCATCTCTACGAAGAGTTCTTCTTAAAAGACTGATGTATACTCATTTAAAAACAAAGACCTGTAAAAACAAAAATTGACTTAAAAACCTGACTAAACCTATTTTAACCGTACTCATGATGCTAACATCATGAACACTGGTCTATTCTACGCTTAACCTCGAAGTTGTATCATCCTAGCTGCAGTATACATAAAAGTCAAGGCATGGTACCATGTACGGATCCTCAACTAGAACGGAGGTCTTCACAAAAAAAGTTCAAAGACCTGTCAAAACGAGCAAAAATGGGTACTGGAAGACAGTATGGCCCACGACTGGCTGACTGGTAGCTTTCATTATGAAACCGGTCAAAATGGCAAGGTTTTTATAATATGCACTATAATAATGCTGTTTTTATGAAAAAACAGTTTTGAGTCGAGTCTGCACAAAAAGCACCTACCATAAGTGCTTAATCGAAAAACATGTACAAAGAAAAAAACTGTATAAAAGTCAGTTTTTAATCGTCCAAGGCTCATTTTGATCCTATACAGATGTTAACAGGTGACAAAATCCTCTCAATGCAGCGTTTCAGATCATATTTTGCCAAACATTATGGAAAAGTTAAGCGAAAACTAAAGGTTTGGACTTATGTTTGAAAAAAAAAGAATTAAACCGAAATTATACTGCTTATAGCACAATTTAATTTGCTTTCATCATCAGTCCGTATCTGAATTTGCTTCGATAGCTACCTGGCTTGCTCAAACTGACAGTTTGTTCAAAAATAATTGCAGAAATCAATGATTTATTTGGCTACTTTTGTAACATTCGCCCAAATACTACACAGCGACGGAGCGTAGGAAAAGTACCTATTAACGACTGGCAGGCGTCAGTTACCTTAATCGCTTTTCACCGTCTCGACCTTGCCAGTTGATTTTCTGGTCTGTCTAGGGCAAAGTAAAAAGTTACCATTTTTAGGCCATCAGTCAAACGACTTTTGATCAGCTTTCGTTTACATACGAACACAACCACATAGCTGAGTCTCGGATCCTCAGACTACGTGATTGTCATTAAAAACACGGCTCGAGCAACCTATTTTAATATGTTTCTGTGTGACAGTTCTATATTAAATCCATTGGAGATGGATTGACCCTTTCCTCTTTCTAGCTACTCATATTCTGAAATACCAAACAATAACGGTGTTAATTAATAGATCTATGACATTCAGGTAGCTACAAAGTTAGTTCTATACAGTCCCTTCACATAAACAGTCTCTGGGGGACAAAGCCTCCGCTCCCGTGATATTCCGGCGATAACGCTCTTATCTCTTCTGATTTGCGTCCCGGGAGGGTTCCGTGGTATATTCCTTCCCCCACTGAAGCCTCCTTCTCCACCAATATTCACTGCTAAGGTCCTTATCGTGTGTTGTTGCCACGATAAGAGGCTTCGTATTTCTCGTCTCTTGTACGACTGTTTTTCACAATATCTGTCGTTGTTCTAATTTTCGTCACTTTTTGGCTCAAAATGGCCGTTTTTCGTATTTCTGAGAAATATCAACTTGAAAATCGAAATTTTAAAAATAAATATTCCAGTGTAATCTGACCCTCCTTTCAAGCACGTTTTTGCTGTTAAGGCCTTTTCTCTCTGATTCGTGCTTCGTCGGAAGGTTGCGCTGTGCCATCTGGCAGAATGGCACATACTCCCCGGACAGTCCCCATCAATGTCCCTATTGATCGCATAACATCGGGTTATCGTCAAGTAGTTATCCAGTTTTCTGTAATCAATCTTACAAATCGCATAAGAAAATGAAATTTATCTACCCCACCTCAACTCACTACTTGTTCACAAATGGCATCGTACTACATCTCACTGCCTTTCAACATTTTCGCAAAATTTGCACCTTGAGGAGTGTCCTAGATAAAATATCTTTTCTGACTACTTACGTCGTCTTGCCATAAAACTTCTTTTCGCTCTTTGTGATTAAAAAGTGGGACGTGGCACGGCCACGCACCCGTTAAAATTAACTTAACTTCACTCACCAAGTATAATCAGTCATTTATGCGGTCCTTTCAATATTAAAACTAAGAAACTCTGAGGCTAGGAAAGTTATTGAGTTACCCACCCTTCTCGAGCGAGTTTACTCAAACTTACCATGTCGCCACACAGTGAATTTGTGTCTTACACAGGTTAAAAACTTCAGTCGTGAATAAATAGGTTACTATACTCACCTAGGTTCCTCATATGCATACATAAATAGCCATAAATAAAATCAACAATTTCAACAATTTTAACAATTGCAACATTATAGTTTGGTCTGACCAAACTAGATCAAAACAAAAAGTTTAACAAGTTCAATAATCAAAACTTGGTTGATTGGTTCAAGTTTTAACACACAAAGACAATCAAGTTTTTTCTCCTTCTCTTCCTTTCTTGCTCACGTCTTCACTTGTTCTGTTCGTTTATCATCTTCATTCCATCGCATCTCCATCCTGATGTTCAGCGTCACTCTCTTCCAGAACTTTCTCCAACATGTCCATAGAGTTGCGGGCCGTGCCCCAACTCTCCTGCTCCAACAGCCTCGGTTTGCAACAAGGTAGCAAGTCCACGTTCACCTTCTGCTCCCGGTTCCTGCAAAAGCTGTTGTAAAGACATAGGCTCACGTTTCGTTCTAGGTCAGCTCTTAAGACCTCTTTCTTCTCATCTTCAGTAACACAAGGCGCTCCAGCTACCCGCTTCACCGCTGTGGTGACCGCGTTTCTGTGCGTCAAGAATGCTCTCTTATAGGCTCTGGTCCTATATCTAGCTGGAAAGATTGATAGGCTTCCGTGTTCCTCGACATGTGACACTTCGCGCGTTCATACATCCATGATGTCATCACTGCACGGAACCAAGGCATCAATCTTTGCCTTGACCATATTCTTTCAATGGCTTTAGGTATCCTCAGAACCTTGCAGGTGGTTCTGAAAAGATCCAATTCACGACTCATCTTCACGTTGCTCAGCTGCTCAGGAGTCGGCACGGCCGTCTCCTGCTCACTTGTGTCCGCGTTAGCCTCCAGCCATCTCACTGCCAGCATGGCACTAACCACTACGATTGACACCTGTTGATTCTGATCGGGCAACCCCGTAGAGTACAACTCCTCCACGTCCCATACTAGCATTAGATTCCCGCGTTTGGGGTACCACAACGTCTGCGCCAAGCAGTAGCAAGGATACTCCCCATGGGTTCTCACTATGTTCCTTCGTGTCCGATACCCTGAGGCTCCCAGCAACGGTTCCACCTCCATCAGAATTCTGTGTAAGTCGTCTTTCTCTTCTATGGTGGGGAATTCAGTGGGTAACGCTCCACTCGCTTTCTGTTTCTGGAACTCACTCACATTGCCTTCGTTTAATCTCAGAAACTCTTCGCCCACTACGTCTTGCAACTAGCCTTCAGATCTCTTCGGGACTGCCCGAAAGATCATTGCCAACAAATCATGTGACCTCTCCGACATCCTGGCCAACCTCACGCACTTTGGCACAGAGAAAAGTTGATCAATAAACACCTGATGTGTCCTCGCATCCATCACGACCATGTGTTTAGGATATCTACTACTACAATATGGCGCGGAGCTTGAACCCACCAGATATTTTGAACCAGTCGGTTTATGATAGGCCTCACTATCTTTCAGATTCATCTCGTTCTCCAGAGCTTCTCTCCAGCCTCCGATCTTCTGCTCTGTCTGCAATGCTCCGGGGAAAACTTCCATGCTGAGGGACGTCACTAGCTCATGGGCACGCTCCAGGCGCTCAAGCGATTCTATCGAACTCGTCATGCTACAAAATCCCAAGGCTGTGATCAAATTTACGTCCGTCACCCCATGACAGTCCGCGACCAACTCCATACCACTCTTATCCGACATGCTCAATCTTCCGTACAATCGTGCCAGTTGCTTCAACCAATTACTCGATGGACCTTCCTCGGACAGCTCCGTGGATGGGTTGCTCTTCCGCTTCGTCAATCTCATGGCCAGCAGATGATGTATCATGGCCAGGTCATGTAAACTCGCGTCATCATTTAGGTCTAACGTGATATCCGCCGTCATGTCCCAGATTAAACCGGCGTTAGGATGAGGGCACCAAGAAGGCTTCATGAGTTCCCACATCGTCACTAGACTGGTTTTCAAGGGACCGTCCCAAGAACCACAATCAAAACTCACTTGCCCCTTTAGCTCGGGAACCGAGGGTTCGACCACTCGTTCTTCCAAAATAATTCCCAGCTTGGGTTGTTCCAGCATCAGCATCCCAGTTTCTTTAATACGTTCAACCCAGAAATTGAGTACTATGACTTGCTCATAGTCGAAGTACGCTTCCCTGGCTTCTTCATTCACCAAGGGATTCTACGCCATCCCCGGTATGCCAGACACATATTGGAACGACTTCAGTTTCCCTAGTGTTGCAAACTCTTTTTGTCCTTTGACTGCTTCAATCAACTCCCGGCTCACTTTCAATTCTTTGTTGGAGTATCTTCTCACCTCTTCCAACTTGCGATAGCTCTCCATGGCATTCGACTCCTTGCTTGGCACAGTCAATGGCATGTCCTGATATAGTTCCAGGAGTGCCCTTAGGAAGTTCCTTTCACAATCAACTCCCTTTTGCCGAATGATCTTTATGCATTCTCCCAAAACAGGAGTGGGAATACGATCCACCACGAACCTGACAAAGCAAAGGGCATCCTTACGCTTAGCCCATGCTATTGCAGAATCGTCTTTTGAAATCAACGCTCGCAGAGCTTCCATCAACTCCAGCTCCTGTTCCCGTGATTTCGAATCATTACTGGCTTCATACTCCGCCCTCTTGATGCCCATCAAGCACCAAGCCAACCGTACTTGCAGATCAGTTCTCAAGCAAGGATGAGCCAGGTATGCTGCCAACGTAGCAGGTGCATGTATCGCCTCATCGAAATATCTCTGGAGGGCCGCCCTCCAGGAGATTTCTAGTAATTTTTCCAATCCGATTTCGTTCGCTTCAGAGGACATTACCGTGCCGTATTCTTTCCGATTTAAGTTTGAATTCTCCTTAAGCTCTTTCAGATATTCCTGCATGGCTCGCTTCTCGCTCCAAGCCATCAGGTGCCCTCTCGCGGAGTTTCTCGCTTTCAACATCTCCACATAACCTCCTGCTGGATCTCCCATGTGGACTGATTCCGGCACAGTGACTCGACTGTACTCGACCACGTGGAGTTGTCCTTCCAGCTTCAACTTGGCTATGTTGGTCCGCGAGGGCCTGTAATCTTCAAGTCCTCCAGATCCACATTGACTGATGATCTCCGTCTCTAATTTAGTGTCTGCCAGGGTTCGTGCTGTTTTCTTTGATCTTACGGCAGTCGTGGTCAGACCTGCCAAGAGCATAGGGGGTATCAGATTCTCTTTTTCTCCCCCTGTCAACGTTGCACTATCTCCGTGCCCGCTCTCGCCTGAACGACCTGCGCTCGTTAAAGAGGTCACCACTGCGCTGGCTCTCGACTTCACCACTCTCGGGTTCATGGCTCGACTTCCTGTTTTCCCTTTTAGTCGCTTCAGCCCCTTCCTGGCTCGTCTGACAGGTAATTTCTTTGCAACCTGCTGATCATCGGCACTGTCTTCTGTTACTGACTCGGTCAGAACATCCGACTCCATGGAGTTCACTATTTTCTCCAGGACCTCACGCATGATGGGTTGGTTCAACCCCACCTTCATTATGGACTGCGTCCCATATCGCCTTATCACGTCCCATGATCTTTCCATGAAATTCACTCGGCTCCAGGTTGTCCCTGTCTTGCCTTCTAACTCACTTTGATATCTCTCCCATTCCTCTTCCGGCAGCGTGCTCAGGAAGGATACCCTCATTGATTCTTCAATTTTTCTCCTCCTTGGTGACTCATGGAGCAATCTCTGCGGATCCCTGCTTCGGCATTCTCTCGCCTGGCTTATTGGGTCTATCGGGGATAAGTCGGCCGACGCCTCCTTTGTAGGGGACATGAAAGACGATGGCGTCATTAGCAATAGACTCCCATCGACTTTTCCATCGTCATCTTCACTAAACCGGTACTCTAGCAAGTCTCTCTCTAACGCTCCCAGATCTATCTCACCCGGTTTTCCCGTCTTTCCCTCGGTTTCGTTATCGTCATCGTCCTGATCCATCAATTCATCATCACCTGCATCAGGTTTCGGCCTGGTTCCTGAAGGTCCTTGTCGTGAGTCAGTGCCCGAGTCCGGCCGAGCCGGTACGGTCATGTCTCCTGCATGATAAAACAACTCATCATTCACCAGGAATTCTACAGACTCCTCGCCATGTGGTGCTAGGTCCTCTATCGTTATATATGAGCCCCCTCTGCTCTCCTTTGCCACTTCCATCATCACTACTTTCACTTCTCCTGACCACTTCAGTCTTGATAAGTCATCCGTGGGAGAATACACTTCGTTCCACATTTCGGCCGAGACCTCTGGTCTCCGGGAAGGTAGTGCCTTGGTCTTTTTTCTACTCCAAGCATCAGGAAATGAGAAGTCGAACGTGTGCGCGGCTGCCACATTCCAGCCGATGAAGCGCGGCTCCATCCCTTCACTCCACTTCAACATTCTCTTCTCTGCGTCGCGAGCTGCTCCGATGCGAGGGGCAATGATGGGAGATGTGACTCCCAACAACATCCTCCTTATCGGTGGATATCGAGGGCATTGGTCCGGCAGCGGCCTGGACCCAGAAAGCCACGCTTGTTGGTTCTCTTTGGCGTGTGCATAGGCCTCTGGTAAGAATGGCACTCCCATAGCCGCTCCCGTATCCTTTACTACTGGTCTTAAGTTCCAAAGCTTCGGGTTGAACTGGATATGAGAAAGTTCCTCACGGCCCATTCGGCATTTGGAGTGGTTGTTGAAATCCATCAACATCCAACCTGGCTCAGCTATTCTTCCGAACAGCCTATCGTCACTGGCCAGCCCTCTCAACTCACTCTGTTCTACCCAGTTCAGCACGGAACAGTCCACGACTGAGACCAGGTTGACGTACAACACCGAATTCCTGTATGCCTTAACTTGTACGTCCGGGAACGCGAAAGACATCACCGGTCCATACACCACTGTGACGAATTCCCGCAGTCCGTGGACCAGAGCCAACGGATCAATCCGCATCATGACAGTCAAGTCCGTCAGTAAGGGCATGCCACAATACTGCTTACACTCGCCCGCATCCGTCGCCACCTTGCCTTCTCCCGTGACGCTTCTGTTCTGTTGTAAGAGGTATTGAAGCAGGAGAGTCCTCCAATCTTTCATCTTCTTGAGCGAGGCGGTTTCCAACTGTGCATTGAACTCACGACTGGGTCCCTGTAGTTGTTCAGGGTAACGTAACAGCACAAGCAAATCACCCAGTCGTGCGTAGGTCATGGCAATCAGAGTCAGGAGTCCATCCAATTTCAAATCTGCTAACGCTTGGGTGAAGAGATTCGCCGGCCCCTTCACGAAATTTTCGTGACCAAATGTCACGTATAAGGCTAATACCAGGCCAATCGATAACTTCCTGATGTCTCTGACAAAACTCGCGATCAAGTTCCGGATGCCCTAGGATAGCACGTCGACAGGAAGGATGGCGTCCATCCCACTCCCATTCCTCCCAAGATAGCATCCGATCGTTCGTACTGTGCCCTCATGGCTAGCACGTCAGCTTGGAACTTGTCCAGTGACATCGTGTTTACGTCCTGCATTAGTTTCAACATCATGCCCCCAGCTAACTCCCGGGCATCAAACAGGTTTTTCAGGTACTCGTTTATCTCCTTCATCACTGCCGGCGCGTGCTCGAACGCGTCCTCACGCAAGGTGCACAGCCTTGGTGACAAGTACAACCACATGTTGTTGTGCGGCTTCGTGCGCAAAGCCATTGCCATGAGATCTTCTTCGGCTGCCGTCATGTTCTTCCTGACTGTCATGCCCAGCTCATTCTCGGCATGATCCATCTGTCTGAACCAGAGATCATCAGCCGTCTGTTGTACTAACAGATGATCGTCATCCACCCCTGGTCTTAGTTTTAGCAATCTGGCAAAGTTGGACAGCTCCAACCCCAGAACTTCATCTAGCACCAACCGAGTTGTGCTTTAATCTCTGAGCCCCTGTATGGCATTCGAAATGTCAGCCCAAACGGCGGGAAGCTCAGATCGGGACGGGCAGTAATTGTCCGGGTCCACTACTCTGTTCGGGGCAGGAATTATCACATTGAACCTCCCCTCTGCTATTGTTGTGACCATTGTGTATACAAATTGAAGGGGTTCTGGTAATGCAGCGTACCCTGGTGACAATACAAAGATCACCTTCACCACATTTTGGGTGAAGCGTTGTTTGCTGCTGCCTCTACCTCAGCCATCGCCGAGAGCAGTGTCATTATCGCCTCCCCTATGACCTTATTACTCGGGATCGACCCATCCGTCAGACGTGACAATAAGCCCCTGCTTTGCAGATGATCATTTGAGCCTGCAACCACTATTAGCTGCGGCTCCATACTGACCACCCTTCGCACACTTATCATCATGCCGATTGCTTGTCCACAGTCCAATTTAGGTGCCGTCAAGAAAATCACGTCGGGCCAAAAGAGAGAACGGGGCGTATAGAGATAATCGGAACTGGCTACGATCAGATACTTTGCAGCTTTCATCTCTAAGGGATCGTAAGCTGCGAACAGGCCATCGCCTATTGGGGCCTTCAGTTTCCCATATCTCTGGTCATCTCCATTTACCGTGGTCGTTCGGGGGTAGTCCCTTGAATACTCGCCAGGCGTCTGACCGGGTGGTTTAGCGAACTGCCTGTACATCTTATGATGCTTGTTATTGGGCTTGTTCTCTGCCTGAAACTTGCCCCTTCGAGCAGGTGGCGTCAATTCCCGGGCTCTCTGTCTGACGTCCGTAAGGATCGTGTTTTCAAAGGTCCAAAGGTATTGTCCTGAGGCAACCCGTTCAAGTCAGCATGTCGAAGCGTAGTCGTAGAGCTGAACTGCTCCTGCTCTGCTAGCAGCCAATCCACGCCTGGTATCCGATACAATCGCGACACCGTGGGACTTTATCCGCCAATCATTCTCATCGCGTCCTCCCGACACGTCAGGGTATTCATGTTCAGCTTCGTGGACATGCCCGTCTTATACTGTCCCCAATGACTAGGGTCTGATCGATTCCAAAGCAGCAGGCTGCCTGGTTCAACTCCCTCCGCAGGCACGGCGCTGGTAGACGGTCCTGCTGCTGGAGCAGGGTTTGCCGTGGCGGGCGGATCGTTCCTCCTAGACACGGTCTGGGAGTTATTTCTGTTCTGAACCACTGATCTGTCGAGTCGGCTTTCAAGCGGTTGTGTTCTGGGAGGAGGAGCAGTCCCTAGCCTCTCTCTCACGTTTGAGCTCGGAGCTGTGGGTGCGGCTACAGCCGTCTCCATTGCCAAGGGCCCTAGGTGGTTGACGAAGGATTCGGGCACGCTTGCCCTTATTCTACTTCCTCCGGTCGTTGAGCTGGTCCGAGCCAGAGAACTGGTCGCCCTCGACTCCTGCTCCATTTCTCTCAATTGCGTCTGAAATACATCATTCATCCAGTGTCTCCCTCGTTGGGTGTTGAAATATATCCCATCTTTGGTAAGCGCAACATGATCAATCATGCGCAGCGTGTTTTCGAGATCCAGAAGTCGCAACTCGCCAGGGTTGCTTCTCACCAGATTACGGATCATTTCGTTCCACCGTGTCACGTTGCCGTTCATGAAATCTGCCACTGTGGTGCCCATCAGCGGTTTTTGTGGTATCGTGCACAGCACCACAAACCTGGGCCTGTACTTCTCCTTCAGTTCGTTCAGGAGGCATACCAGCAGAGGCTCCCACTTGCACTCGGGAGTCACTGGGGCTCTCGAGACGTCATTAGTTCCTAGCATTATCACCAGCGTATCCAGGTGATCCTCGCTTTGGAATTCCATCATCTTGATGACGTGAGCCACTGAAGCTCCTCCAAAGGACAAAGTGGTTGTCTGAACATAGACCAAGATCTCATTCATATCCCTCACCAAACTGTCTCCTATGATCAGGTGGCGACTCCCTGGGGGAATCACCTGGTCGCTCGTAGCGGGGTTCCAGCTCATGTCATTCAGGCAGGCTCGAGGATGCTCCGCAGCTACTTGCGTGAACTGGTGCCGTGTCATCAGATTCTTCCTGATATCTACCACGCGGGACTTTTGATAGGTTCTGCCATGCGCAGTCCCCGAGGGCACTATCGTGTGGGGTGCTCGCTCCGAGCTATTTGATGTCTGATCACGACGCTGGGAAGGAACGATCCTACCCAATGTCCGTCCAGTGGCTCGGTTGATCTCCTCCATTGTCGCTCTGGCCACTTGGTTGAACGATTCTTGGAACTGAGGGGCGAGGTAAGTGTCAGAAGGGTCTGATATCGTGAACCTTTGACTAGAAGCAGACAGTCGTGTCTGCTGAGGAGCCTCGGGCTCTCTCGATACACACAGCTCCTGAGCTGTTGTCCCGGGGCGTGTGTCGTTGGATCCCTCCGAGGATCTCATGCTCGCCAGAACTTCCGGTGACACTTGGCTCACCTTCGCCATATACAGCTCCTTTAGCTGCTTGATTTCATCCTCCTTATAAGCCACCTGAAGATCTTCGTATTTCTTCTTCCATTCGTCTCTTTCTCGAGCTATTGCCCTATACTCCTGGAGTTTGGCACACAGCTCGCTCTGATCTTTCTCCTTATTCTCCAGCGTCTCGATCGTCTCCGACGTCTGGATCTCTATTTCACTCACCCTCACTTTCTTCGAAGGAGGAGCAGCTGTAGGAGAGTCGACCGAATGTGACAGGCCTGGCCCATCACGTTGTCTCTTCGCTCCGATGAGTGGCTGCGCCGGTTGGACTGTTAAGGGCATCTCATCTAGCCGGTGGTCCCTCTGCTCACCTAGTCCTGGCTCACGAGCCAGGACGTGGTCAGACATTTCTCCACGCCTCCATCTCATCAGTCGGTTTCGGCCTCTCTCGGCGGTCCCGGACTCACCGAAGGCCAACATCAACACGACTTCCGTAGGGCAATGCCCTCGACCCTCTCGTCCTAAGGCATTAAGGAGCGCGACCACAAACATCGCCAACCCCGGGTCTTCTCGTGTGAAATCACAATCGATCAGCCACTGATAGATCTCGTCTAGAGTCGCTCCTAGACTCGCTGAGAGGAATTCCATGAGTTCGTTCGTGTCACCCATTTCTTATCGTCTTGATTCTTGTTGTCCCGTCGTGTAATTTCTTTCTGTCTCGTCTGATTCAGTGTTCAGTAAACAATTTCCGATCAATCAAGATCTAAAAAACAAGTCGCGACTTAGAACCATCATTTTTGGATACAACATCATTCAATTCTGTAAAACTCTCCATTGAAATTCTTTTTTCAATTCCGATTTAAAAATTTAGCACCAAGGTGGATCGTCCACCTTTACCTTTGTCAGAGTAGCACGAATGTGCGCTGTCACCTTGATGACCTGGAGTACCCCAGGTCTTTTATGACACAAAACATAAAACATATCACAACAATAACGTAACACATAAACACATAAACATCACACACCTATATTATCACATAAAAACATAATCCCTAATACTGTACCTAAAACCTAACCTAACCTAAAACTTGACTCTAATTCTTATCGAATAACTTAATAAAAACCACTTATCGCCGAGCGCAATTCTTAGCATATACTCAGATAGTATTTTTTATGTAAGTAAACTTCTATGTCAGTCTCTGAAATTATCACATGTACAGGTGTGTACAACTCTCTCGGATGTAGCTTTCCCCTATTAGAATCGTATACTGGCAACGAGAGAGAGGTCACTCCTCTCTCAACCAAAAAATCCCTAAGTCGAGTCAAGGCCCATACCAAGCTCTTTGGATCTACGGGTTGCCTATCAGTGGCCTTGGTAACCAGGAAACACAAATATTTCCCTGGTACCTGTGATGCAACAGGGGGCAGCGCTATCATCCCTCCCACACCAGGCCTATGTTTCCACAAAAACTCGATATTTTTATACTCTCTCTTGAAGTCAGCCGCTAGTGCTGTTTTGAAGCTTACGTCCGCGGTTATCGCTATGGCGCACGTGCGTTCCGTGAGTATGAAATCGCTGTCCGTTATGACGATATTGTTCGAATAATGGTTCGGTAGATCAAAATACGATTCAAAGATTCGTCCAAAAGGTGGTTTTTTAGCATTCTCGCCCTCTGTCTCTAGTTCTCTGGTTTCTCTTGCTGATTTCAATTTTTTTATTATCAGATTTTCGGTGTGGGTGAGTCCTACCCCCACTCCCCGGACAAAAATATCCATCGACGTCCCCGTCGATCGCCCAAAGTCTAGGAGATCGAGGTTGGATTGTGGAACACGTAGAGGACCATCTGGGGCGACCCAGTTGGACTCGGTATTGTCATGACTGATGTATTTGACGCCGTCTCTATCGACGTCCTGAATCGTCAGGATCGTCTCTTTTGGATATGTCGGCAGATCATGGAGCCATTCGAGCACGCGCAAGTTTGTTAGTTCTTGCTCATGAGTCTGTTCCGCTTCTGGTTCGAACTCCACTTACGGTTCTGATCGATCGTCGATCCAATCTTGATCCATATCGTTCACAAGGTCGATTTCTTCCAGCATCGCCACTTCGTCCAGTCCCACCAGCGAGTCTATGACATCACTTACTACTATCCTGTCTACAACGAAGTCCTCGTCGTACGGATTGTATTTCTTCTGGTTTTTTCCTCTCTTGCTTTGGCGTGTTTCCATAGTGAGAGGAAAGTCAGGCTGTATTCCTTTGTCAATTTCGGTTTGTTCCGGGCAGTCCCAGTCTTCTTCGGCATAAGGTAGAGTATCATCGTCCACCTCTACTCGCTCGGTCAACTCGAGATCCAGTGGTAGATCGCAATCGTCCACCACCTCATTCCCGTCGTTCTTGTCGCGAGTACCCCTTTCATTCACTTCACAAGCAGGATCCACTGTCAAATAATCTCCCTCTTGCATGTCCGCTGGGATGCACCAATCCTCTGACGAGGCATTGTATGGTTTGATATTCTCGTAATGAGCTGCTCTTCCAGTGCTCAATCGATAAAAACGACCTCCTTGGTGCACCTCTGTTATCTGAAATGGACCACGCCATTTCTTTAATAATTTCTTGGTTCGTTTTGGTGGAACCACTTCCTGGAACACCCAAACGTAGTCGCCAACTGAGTAGGCCTTCGCATCAGCTGTCCTTTTATCAGACCTCCTTTTTTGTCTAATTTGCGCCTCTTGCGTATTCCTCCTGCATAAGTCATTGAGGTCCTGCTGTCTTCTAATAACATCCCGCACGTAGGTTTGCGGTGCTGTCCTCTTCCCCTCATAGTCAGGGTAGAAAAACTTCAACGGGAGCGCTTTTTCATGACCCGTTAACATCATGTGCGGACTTATTCCCGTGGTGGAATGCTCCGTGCTGTTGTAAGCACCCATCACTTGCGGCAAGTGCTTGTCCCAGTCATCCATGTAACGCGAGCAGTAGACTCTCAGCATGGATACCAGTGTGCGATTTTGCCTCTCGACTAGGCCATTCGTTTGCGGGTGATAAGTGGTCGAGTGGGCCTGCGCTACCTGCGACCTTTTCATCAACTCCTTCGTGAGATCGCCCACGAATGCTTTGCCATTGTCCGATTGGAACGTGATGGGGCAGCCATGCCTCGCTATCCACACATTTGTCAAATGATCACATGTTTCTTCCGCCGATGCTGTCAATCATTGTCGATCAAATGGTCGATCATTACCAGCACCTGATTATAGCCCGTTGCTGTCATGCAGATTTTCTGACGATCAATTTGCACCACTTCGTTGAAACCTGACGACTCTATTGACTGTAGGGGGAACCTTAGCTTCCTGGGATCCTTCGCCTGCTGACATGACAGGCATGCTGCGATCCACTTCTCACAAGCCTTCTTCAATCCCGGCCATTCGAATCGTTTCTGTATCCTGTTATACACTTTGTCCACGCCTTGATGGCCCATCTGATAATGTGAGCGAAAGATCAATTCGGTCTGGTACAACTGTGGTAACACTATTGAATTGTATTTATAGAGGACCTTGTCCGCCTCTTTTCGTTTGCAGGCTACGATTCCGTCCTTGTTCAGGTACAACAAGTCGTTTCGCTTCAGGTAGAATTGCTTCAGGATTTTGTAGCTGTCTTCTTCCAAATCTCCCTTGTCAGGTGCTCCATTCTCGATCCATCTCTTCAGACTGCTCGTCATTCTATCATTTCGTTGAGCCCTTAGGAGATCCGACAGCCTGTACCTGGCTTTCAAATACGTCTTCACCACGTTAATTTGCCCACTCATTATCTCCGGAGCATGAGCATCGTCCATCAACTTGACACACCATATCTTATTCAAAGGCGTCGCATCCTGCACAGAGGGTTCCAGATTGGTACGGACGACCGTACCATGTGGCAGCAATCTGGTTGGGCGTTTCAAAACTGCTATCAGCTCGAGCTCGTCTGCGGCATTATCTACCACAGTGCCCTCTTCATCTGAGGTGTATCTGTCCCTGTCTGGATCCTGATGTGTTTCTCGGTCCAGCCCACGCTGCTTCCAGTCTACCAATAAGGAGTGGATTGCGATCTCTGACATATCGGAATTGGAAGTTGTTTCAGACGTGTTGTCCCAGGACTGGGGTCTCGAGTCAACACTTGAGTCGACTGATTCCCCAACATCATATTCCAAGTTGTCTGAGATGTTTCTCGACTCCCCGGACAAAACTCTGTCCATCGGTCGCTTTGAACCCGACTCCCCGGACAAAATTCTGCCCCTAGGTGGTCTAGTCAACCTCTCCCCGGACAAGTCGTCCTGCACGGGCTCAAAGGTGTCTGACTCCTCAGACGAGTCGTCCTTGACTGGCTCGAAGGTATCAGACTCCCCGGACATTGTCTCGTCCACGGACGAACAATCTGGGCTCGGCTCGTATTCCTCTTTTGCATCCGTGAAATGCACTCTCCTCGTGAAGCTAGATTTCGACCTGATCCTGACTTCCTCAGTAGTTTGGTTCTGATTCAGTGTTCCATATTCAGTGAACGAAGTTCTCAACAAGACCTCTCTCGGCATCGAGCTCACCAGCTGGTTGACAATCGACCTGCAATCCCGTTCAACACCTCGGCTGCGAATGGACACTGGCCTCTGCTCTGTTCTCTCGGTGACAGTCAACCGCTGCATGGTCTCCATCCATTCACGATCATGCCTATCCACTTCCCTGTCCAACAAGTCACGGAGTTTTCCCATGACGTCCGGCGCCACGTTCACCGTCCTGTTCAGTAGAGCCATGCTGTTTATACCCAGCCTGGTTAGTTCTTGCTGTACCAAGTTGGATCGGACTAGCAGATCCAACGGAACGGGCTCGCCTCTGGCTAAAAGCTTTATCTCCGCGGCCGTCTCCACTGGAAGGTCAGGGTGTCGAGGTATAGGATGTCCTGACTTGTCTAAGCACCTAGTAAGTGGCAGCTTGTCGTAGGTTTCTTTGTCCAGAAAGGAAAACCCGTCTTTGATCTCTGATTGGTTAGCATGTTTCTCCTCGAGGCGCTCATAAAATTCTGTCCTTTTACTGAGGCTATCTGCGTTCTGGTGCTTGTCACGGGTACGGTGCTCTATGATCATGTGGTATCCATCCAGGCGCACGATCCAACGACCAATATAGCTTTGGTCCATCGAATAGGTTTTCAGCCAGGCAAGGGCACGATTATCCACACTTAACTTGAAGGGAGCACTCCCCAAGTAGGCCCTGTATTTTTCCACGAAATTGATCACCGCAAACATCTCCGCTTTTGGTGCGCCGTACTTCATTTCAGTATCACTCAGGACTTTACTCCCGTAGGCTATCGGACGAAGAACCGTTCTCCCGTTCCACTCCTGCTCCTGGTGAAGTATGCCCGATATCGCAACCACTGATGCAACCGTGTCCAGCACGAACATCCCCTTCTATGTTGGCATGCCGAGGACCGGTGCCTCGCAAAGTTCACGTTTGATGTTTTCAAATGAAACTTGTGCCTCATCAGTCCAGGTGAACTTTTTGCCCTTATTTCTCATCAACCTCTGCATGGGTATATTTTGTCAGCATACCCCTTGATGAACTCTCGATAATAATTGGCGAATCCCAGAAAACTCATCAGCTGTGTATATGTTTTAGTCGCCTTCCAGGTCAGCACCGCTTCAACCGCTTCGGTATCTGGTCTCACTCCATGTTTGTCAACCAGGCGGCCCAGATACTTTATGGAATCCCTGAGGATTTCACACTTAGAGGGTTTGCATTTCAGACCCGCCTGCTTCGAGCAAGAAAACACCTCCTCTATCCTCTCTATGTGGTCTTCTAAGGTTGGTGTTGCAATCACGACATCATCGACATAACACATGATGAGATTCCCGTATTTCTTAGTGACGCTCGTGAGTGCCTGGGCCATCAGTCGCTGGAATGTGGCCGTCGCGTTGCACAATCCGAATGGCATCCTCTTCCACTGGAACAGTCCCAGCTCACACGCGAAGCCTGTTTTCTCTCGATCTTGCATTCTGATGGGCACTTGCCAGAATGCAGAGCCCAAATCCAACGTCGTGAAGAACTTCGCGTCTCCCAGCTTGGACAGGCTCTCATCGATGCGGGGAATCGGGTATGCGTCCTTTATAGTCACTGCGTTCAGATAACGGAAATCACAACAAAACCTGAGTTGTCCCCCTTTCTTTTTCGCCATGACCACGCCACAAGCCCATGGGGACTTCGACGGCTCGATCATGTCGTACTCCATTAACATCTCGATTTCCCTCCTACACGCTTCTGACTTGTTTGGGGTCATTCTTCTCGCCCCTTCCCTATGAGGTACCGAGCCCTCTTCTATCTCAATCTCGTGCTCTACAAAATTACAACAACCTATGTCAGCCTTATGCTTCGAAAAAACGTCTGCGTTCCGATTTAGCACCGCTCTAAGCGAATCTAGCTCCTTGTCTGATATTTTACCCTTCAGATGTTCTATCTCAGGAAGGACAGGCTTATTCGCTGCTAACTCTCTCCGTCGGTCTCTCAGGGAAGTTGGAACAACTAGACAGCCCATCATCTGTTTCCGACTTCATTGAAAACAATTTCCTAGAAGATTTCAATTCATTCACTCTTTTCATTCTACATTCTCGGTTCGCATGCAATGAAAATTTAGTTACATCAAACTTTTTCAAGTTCTCCACACTCTGAAAGTCTGTGTTCAGAGGCAAAGCGTAGCCAAAGTTTCCTTCCCCTCTGTATTGTCACTGTTGTTGCTTCTGTGTTCAATAACACATTCACACACAGTCCGCTCTGAGTGAGTGAGAAGCTTCTTCCTAAAATAGCCGAGCTTTTACTGTTTGGATTTGGTACCAGACACACCTGTCTGTCATTGCTGAGTTCATTCAAGTTCCTCATCCTAAACGTCGCTACTACGGCTTGCTTTGGTTTTAATCTAACTTTTCGATCCAGAAAAATCGGCACCTTGGCCTGATTAATTAAGATCTTATTAAGGGGTCTTTTTTCATACTTTCTCTCAGGATCCTTGATCCTAATCAACCCGTCATTGAGATCGATCGTGACGTCAAAGTTGCGAACGAAATCCCTTCCTAAGATGAACTGATCGGATTCGTCCAAATTCTCCACTACTAGGAAGCTCATCCAAAGATGTCTTCCTCCGAGCTGCAGTGAAATCATCGGGGTTCGTCCGGTGACATAGATCGCTCCCTGATTGGCAGCTGCCAACCTGATGTTTGTCGGTATGAGATCCGACCTTTCGAAACCCATGTCGGTCCAAGTTTTGACTGGCATGACACTAACCACTGCTCCCGTGTCTAGCAGTCCCTTTACTGAAAGTTGTCTGCCTTGCACGTCCAGAACGTGTGCGGCCAGATCGGCCTCACAACCAATATGCACCGCATCTTGTTCGAGCATCGCGTTGTGTCCGATTCGTCTAACCTTCAGCTCCTCTTGGCCAATGTATATCCGGCCAATCTGATCGTTCGCATCAGTTATGTGAGCTTTCGTGTAGATATTGATGCCATCCACATTCATCAGGATCGGGTAAGGGCCATGGACATCGATATAATGTCCGTCCACTTTCATCAGCCTCGGACCTCCCGTTGTGAGCAGCGCTCGCACTGCCCTGGAGTCCAGTTTGGGATCCTTCTCCTTCAGGTAGTCGGCATAGATGTCTAGGTGGACTAGTGTAATCTCGGATGGTTCACTCAAGTTCTTGACCACCTGGTGCCCTGCGACTGAGATGATGGACATTATTTTGGTCCCCTCCTTCGTCATGCCGAAAGTCTTACCAGATATAACGTTCAGTTTTAGTCCCTGTTTCTTGGGTTCCTCTTTGTCTTCTACTTTTGTCGTTTTGCCCAGAACATTAAAACTTTCCCGAAGATCTGTGCTCTCCAGCTCCGACCTTACCCATTGCTCCACTTCTTTCGTGGCTAGGTCCTGTTTGACATTCTGCAGCGCTGTCCTCGCCGCCAGGCCGTAATCCACCTTGAGTGGGCTAGACGACTCTGCCTCGAGATTCGAGGCTACCACCTCGTCAGACAGTGTCTTTACTTTTTTGGTCGTGAAGGTGCTCGGTGTCGTCTCTTTTCTCCGAGATTCAGCCTCGTTCATCAAACGTGCTCGATTAGCCTTGACACCCGAAAGCGCCTCTTCGTGGCGGGGATGTTTCGCGTCCGCTACTGCATACCAAAATTGAGTATAATCCGACTTGAAGTGTCCATCCAAATTACAGAAGAAACACCTCGGACCATATTTTATGAGGAGCCCTCTGACGTACTCTTCATGATCCTCGTCGGTCGCGTCGGCGTCCTCGAGAAAGTAGCCTATCGCCTTCATGTTCTGTTTGTATGCAGAACACGCGGAAACGTGATGGTCCATCGAACCACAATTCGCACACGACCTCCTTTTATCCATGTCATCGCGAGGCTTGTACCAACTGGAATTCGCACCAGTGTTTGTCCCGCTATAGGTACCATAATTGCTGTAACGGTTTTGCGCCCTCGGTTTTATGAGTAAATACTCGCGTGACTTCATACGTAAATCTTCGGGCGTGGGTACCTGGTCAAGCGACAGGGTGAAGTGAGTGGCCAACATCGTCTTCAACTCCTCACTCCTTACTCCGTCCATGAACTTCGAAGCAATCGCCAAGTTTCGCTCGGATATTCTCTCATCTGGGTTGCTTCTCCTCCTAAGCAATTCAAGGTCGTCCAAGAACTTATCTATGGATTCGTCATCTCTTTGACGCCTCTTTTCGAACTTCACCATAGCCTGGTGCCCTTGTACTCCGAAACGATTCAGCAGGATGTCGAATATCTTGCGTGCGCTGTCTCTCTCATTGGCTCTTTTCGCCATTACAAAACTTAATGAAGTACCCTCCAGGTTGCTTGTCAGCGCGCTGCACTCTTGTTTCTTGAAGAGATTCTCTTCCTCAAAGTGTAACTTCATCACCTCTATCCAAGTATCAATGCAGCCGTCTGATTCGTCTTTATATGACTTCGGCTTTTTCAGTGTCCTTCTTGACCTCTCCCCTCTCTCGGTTGACTTCGAGAGCTTGGTGATGAATGTTTCGAGAGATCTGTTCAGAGGCTCAAACATCGAGGCATACATCGTTGTGTCCTGTGAGACTGTAGTCAGATCTGGTACTGAACTGACTTGTGGCACGGTTGGCAACCTTGTCTCCGGGGTGGCATCTGCCTCCGGCGGGACTGGATTCGTCCAGCCAGGCCTCGACGGGGCTGCCCTTGGCCGCTCCTTGTTTCTAGGTTCGTAGTTCGTTTTCCAATTTTGCTGGGCCCTGGCATTGCTGCCCGTACCATCTCCAACATTCGCATGGCGTGAGCGCTCCCTTGGGTTGGAATGCTCCTGCCAACTACTCCCATTCAGGATCGCGTCAAGCTTCCGCATCATTAAGTCAGACTTTGCATCTAACCTCTTCTCCAGGCTGGTCATCGTGTGGGCGTAGGTACTATCATGATCGTTCAACAATCGTTCGATCTCCCTGGTCATCCTAGCCTCTCTTTCGTATGACTCCTTGCTTGCCTGTGCCAGGCTCTCCGCCAGGCATTGATCGGTGTTGCGAATCAACTGAGCTTGATCAACCCTCGCCTGCGACTTCACGTGCGTTAGTTCATCTCTCAGATTCTCTTGACCCTTGTGAGCTCTTTCATCAACCTGATCTATTCTTTTAGTCATGTCCCGTCTCAGTTCATCCAGACCATTTATTACGCCAGCGAACATGTCACTTATGTCGCCAGCGGCCCCAAATGACGGGGTTAGTCCCAGAGAAGATGAGGTCAACTGCGGCTGCAGCCTGGTGCTTGATGACGCAGCGCCTTTTTGCTTGCTCATGGACGTCATTAGTCTGTCGAAGGTTGATGACGCTCCCATCGTTATCCCATCTGACATGGGCCTGGTCGGCGAGGCTGATGACGCCTTCCTGTTCTTATCGTTCCTTGGGCACGGTGTGAAGTTCACATCCGGATGGGATGTCTCCGGGTAGTCATAACTGGAAGTTAAACCTACAGTTGGTAGTGACGCCATGCGCTCGTCGTACAAAGACTTCCAACTCTTCTTGGCCTTCGAAGCTGGTTGTTCTTCACTCGGGCTTATACTCGACATCATTGCGTTGTTGCTCTGCTTGGCCAGAGATGAGTGGGTACTAGCCGAATGTGAGTATTCTCCCCTCCACCTGTGACTCTTGGTCTCCGATTTGGACATTCCCTTGAATAAGACTTCCTCTCGCGGCTCGACCTCGGAACGCTCCGAGGTCTCCTCCGTCCTCTCGACTTCCTCCCGCTCGAGGTCCTCGCTCGGCTCAAAGTCGGGTCGAATGAGCGTCTGTTCTTCCTCGTCAAAGGGGTCCACAAGCGTTTCACTCGCGGATCCGGTTTCGGCGCTCCGCCTTTGATCGCCATCGAGGTTTTTCTCGCTCCTCAATCTCATTTCGCTCACTGAAAGATCAGATTGACCTTTAGTCGATTCGTTTTCGGCAAACACGTCGAAGGCGCTGCTAAACGAGGACTGGCTACGCCTAGTTTTAAATTTCCGCGTGCTGCCCTTACTCAGCCTGGGAATCTTGGTAGTCAATCCTAACGAGTCCCTGCGCTGCATACGTCTGTTCTTCCTCGTCAAAGGGGTCCACAAGCGTTTCACTCGCGGATCCGGTTTCGGCGCTCCGCCTTTGATCGCCATCGAGGTTTTTCTCGCTCCTCAATCTCATTTCGCTCACTGAAAGATCAGATTGACCTTTAGTCGATTCGTTTTCGGCAAACACGTCGGAGGAGCTGCTAAACGAGGACTGGCTACGCCTAGTTTTAAATTTCCGCGTGCTGCCCTTACTCAGCCTGGGAATCAGGTATGATTTAATGGCGACGCACACGTACCGCAAAAGAATTCAACTTAAATTACTTAACGCTGCCTTCTCGATCTCGTAAGTATCAAGAGTGTCTCCTGGGTTTCTCAATGACAATCTTAGTGACTCAAAAAGAGTTACACACACACACACACAGGGCCTACTCAGTATTGATATAATGCTAGCTCAACCCTGTCGTATAATATAACAGTATCACAAAATTTTCACAAGATATAATCAACACACCAAACACAAAAGATAGTCAGATAAGAATATCCTACAGGTGACAGCGACCTTTTGTCAGTATCAATTTATCGCCACACAATTTATCAAGTCACTACTTCGTTAAAATTAAACAATCTTTGATAAAAAGCAAGGATGACTCAGAAATAGATCAATAAAACTTAGTCTTAAAGAAAAGGACTTCCCCCAATCAGAACGATCCGAAAGAACAAAGCCCAGGCACAGTCTTCTCAAGTTGGTGTGTATTTGCCTAATACACCCACCGATGTCTTCTTTTAGGTGCCCTGCGATTGCCCGAGCTGTCCTATTAAGTGGCTCAAGGCAACCTCTGATCGAAAATTTCTAAAGTCTATGAAAAAGCTCTCCCACACCCGGACTGCTCCAAGTGCACGAGAGTAGGGAACAACTTTTCTTCTCAAGTGAGTGTGTATTTGCCTAATAAACTCACCGAGGTATTCCTTTATTCGTTCCCGGATTGCCCGAGCTTTCCTATCAAGTAGCTCAGGGCAACCACACAACAAAAATCACAATAAAAAAATTTTGTTCGGGTAATTCTGATACACCCGATCTAGAATCCAAAGTTGATCACGAATTTCCGGGTCAAAATGGGCTCTTATGATCCTAATAAGCGCGCCTAATATCCTAATATGATTTTAATTAAATGGATATTTTCCTTTTCCCAAATTGCCACAGAAGGTTTCCTCAAGTCTCTAACAAGGTAGGTTGTTTAGAAAATTTAAGACACTCCGGAGGGTTACTTCGGAGGCTTGCTAAGACACTTAGCCTACTTCGGAGGGTACCTTAATCACCCAGGTCACATCGGAGGGTCCCCCTAAATTTACTAGTCCTCTAGTACTCTAAATTTACTACGGAGGGTCAATAAGATGTTTAATATGCTCCGGAGGGTTACTTCGGAGGATACCTCCAAAATTTTCAAATTTCTGAGCTTCACTCAGAAGGGCCTTCAATTAACTCCAGGAAGCGTCAAAACAAGCTAAATTTTCTATCAGGGGGGCTGTCTTAACTTCTTTGGATAACCTCGTGGAAATTTTCCACTAAGGAGGGTTGCTAAGGGCCTTAGCTGACTCCAGAGGGTTACCTCGGAGGGTTCCTCAAAAATCAAGAAAAAAAGTTATGTTACCGCAACAAAGTCTCCAAAAGCGGTCTACCTGACTTAAAACTAGGTTGGTTGACACGGTCAACCTTCCCAGTTGAATAAAAAGGTGTTTTGATAAAATTTTCTGCCGCCTGTAATTTGGACCCTCCGAACCAACAAATTCTAAAAAAATTTTCTTTTCCGAGATTATCAACCCAAAAACGGTTGCGGTCCGAAAAAGTGGTCCAAAACGTCGACTTATGGTACCAAAAGTATCCCGATCGGATGACTAGTCTTTGAGAAATTTCCAAAAACGTGTTTGTCCAAATGGCCTTTTTTCACCACCTGTAAAGGTTCTGGGAAACTTTTTCCGCAATTCCTATCGAGAGTGCCTGAAAATAATTGAAACGAGCGTAGTAGCCCTGTACGGCACTGGAATAGTGCAAAAAATGGGATCAAAATTGGTTTGGAGACAAAAATTTGGCCAATAACTATCAAATTTGGACCCTCCGATTCCTTCCTTTTCCGATCCTTAAGTCGTTAGCTCTATCTACGGAGCTGATCGGAGGGTTACTCAAGATTTCTCTAGTAACCGAGCACGTTATGCTAGCACGCTCCTAACGCAAAAAATTTCATTGCTCTAACTCTAAAAACTCAAAAACTCGATCCCCAAAACAGATTGACAAAATTCAGAAAATTAGTCTTTTCTCACGCGGTTTCTTTAGTTAGGGGGATCGAACTACGTAGCTACTCCCTATGTAAAAGCTTTTTGATGTTCGGAAAAGCTCGGATATCCAAAAATTTGGGGGTCTACAGTTTGATCGAAAATCGATGATTTTCGACAAAATTGGGTGTTTTCGGGTCTAATTTAGGAGATAAGTAATATGTAATAAGGATAATAACCTATTAGTAGTCGTTAATGAATAGTACTATACCCTCCTTTGCACCAAAATACCCGAATAAAGACCCTTAACTCGGAAATTTGTAATCGATGGAGGGTACAATCGGACCGCGCCAATCATGCCCCCCACCACTTAAGTTTTAATGAAATAGTACCCGAACGATACTAATATTGCTTCAACGATACCCAACAGTCGTTGCGGATGTTGTCCCTGATGTCCCTGTTGAGTGTGGAACACGTTGATCAGCTTGCCACTCTACCCTCCGGCCACCGGCAAAATCACTATTAACGTGCTTAAACACTCAAATTACACTCGAGGGAGGGTATCCAACCCTTCACCAAAACACGCAATATTTCTATCAGAAACGATATAAATCAATCTGAAACAACAACAAATAGGAAGGTCAGATCACATCTCGTCCGGAAATAACATATAAACTGTCACTTTACATTTTTTACTGTTTTTGGTCTTTTTTGGATTTTTTACTGTTTTTTGTACTTTTTTGTTTTCCAATAAATTTGTTTTTGGTTTTTTGTTGGTTATACCCTATTTTTGTTTAGTTTTACGCTTTCTCTTTAATTGTTTTTGGTCCTGGGACCTCAGGACAAGCGGGCTCTAGATTTCCCACCTAACCCTCCGGCCCCCGGAATTTTCGGTGTTAACTAAGTTAAAAAGCTAAATAGTACTGGACGGAGGGTACGCACCTTCCCCCCAGTACATTAACGGTCATTAAGGCCTCTAACTCGGGCTTACGCCCGGAGCGGAGGGTTGGTCGCTGAAATGCTGGCTGATCATGATGGTCTTATGCCTTTGACAGGCCCACCCAGGAGCGCCATAAAAACGTCTATGTAACATTCGCCCAAATACTACACAGCGACGGAGCGTAGGAAAAGTACCTATTAACGACTGGCAGGCGTCAGTTACCTTAATTCTACTCGCTTTTCACCGTCTCGACCTTGCCAGTTGATTTTCTGGTCTGTCTAGGGCAAAGTAAAAAGTTACCATTTTTAGGCCATCAGTCAAACGACTTATGATCAGCTTTCGTTTACATGCGAACACAACCACATAGCTGAGTCTCGGATCCTCAGACTACGTGATTGTCATTAAAAACACGGCTCGAACAACGTATTTTAATATGTTTTTGTGAGACAGTTCTATTTTAAATCCATTGGAGATGGATTGACCCTTTCCTCTTTCTAGCTACTCATATTCTGAAATATCAAACAATAACGGTGTTAATTAAGAGATCTATGACATTCAGGTAGCTACAAAGTTAGTTCTATACAGTCCCTTTACATAAACTGTCTCTGGGGGACCAAGCCTCCGCTCCCGTGATATTCCGGCGATAACGCTCTTATCTCTTCTGATTTGCGTCCCGGGAGGGTTCCGTTGTATATTCCTTCCCCCACTGAAGCCTCCTTCTCCACCAATATTCACTGCTAAGGTCCTTATCGTGTGTTGTTGCCACGATAGGAGGCTTCGTATTTCTCGTCTCTTGTACGACTGTTTTTCACAATATCTGTCGTTTTTCTAATTTTCGTCACTTTTTGGCTCAAAATGGCCGCTTTTCGTATTTCTGAGATATATCAACTTGAAAATCGAAATTTTAAAAATAAATATTCCAGACTATTCTGACCCTCCTTTCAAGTACTTTTTTGCTGTTAAGGCCTTTTCTCTCTGATTCGTGCTTCGTCGGAAGGTTGCGCTGTGCCATCTGGCAGAATGGCACATTTGATGGGATTTTTTGTTTTTAGTACGGCTTCGCTAATAGGTATTTTTAGATACCAAAAAAGAAGATTCTTCGTCACCACACAGCTACTTTCTTTTTCAATAACACAATTGTGCTTCCAAACAACGTATATTTCTTAATTGAAAGGAAAACTTCAGTTACCTGAGGGAAAAATCAGAATTAGGACAAAAGTCAATTTTCGCAAAAGTTGCGATTAGTAGAAAACACCTTTTTTCTGATCGTTTGGCAAAAACTGGGAGTGTTTCAGAAAGCTCTAGTTATGATCTTTTGATTGGTTTTACAATCAGATCAAAGTGATTATCACTCAAAAAGTTATGAGTCTAAGAAAAAAAAATTTTGATAGCAGCCTGATTGGCGGGAGAAAAAAGATCATTTCTCAACGAAAATTCATCGGATATCAAAAAAAATTGATGGTTGAGCTTCTCTTGAGCAGTTGCGTCCATCTAACTAGTAAGAAAACATTGCGTAAAAATTTTCATCAAAACCTCGATACTCTGCAATAAAGTGTAGTAACTCTGACAACACGATCAGGTTTCAAGTGATTCACCATAAATTTAGTTGAGAATAAAAGTATTATTTAAAATCGACCAGAACATGCAATTTTTAGCAGAGAAGTCGAATCTGACACTATTTTTATTATTCAGTTCTGTTTTCGAAGCAAAAAACAACATTTTCTTTTTTGCGGTCCGAAAAAGTGGTCCAAAACGTCGACTTATGGTACCAAAATTATCCCGATCGGATGACTAGTCTTTGAGAAATTTCCAAAAACGTGTTTGTCCAAATGGCCTTTTTTCACCACCTGTAAAGGTTCTGGGAAACTTTTTCCGCAATTCCTAAATCGGTCGCTACGCAGGCTGAATCTCTGACCGGCCAGCTATAGTACAAAAAAAGAAATGCTCAAAGAAATACAAGTCCTCGTTTTAGCAACGAGCATATTTGTCAAAAACAGATGCAATAATACATATTTTCTAAATCCGGTTCGGTTAACACACATAATCCAGATAAAAATATCATATAGATTTTTTGAATTAACTCTATCAGAAATCGTTCATACTTTCAAACGTTGACATAGACCTGGAAAAGGTGTAACATTAAATTTTACCTGTCGTCATCGAAACAAATTAGCAGCAGCTCCAGCAAAGTGTTCACGTGGCCAACCAACACATCCTTGTCAATCTTAGTGACCAACTCTGTCACACACGCTCACACAGCCTCCCTGACCGCGTGATTCTCCGCTTCTGATTGGCTGACATAGAACTTGATGACGTCATTTATGTGTTCACAGACCACTTTACGACCGGTGTGTTCGAAAACAAGAACTCGGCAATCTAAACTAATAAAGACAAAAACAAGACCTTGATCAAAAATCTATAAATGGAAAACTGCAACTGAATTCAACTTTTGGATACATTAAAAAGCAAACTTCCTGCTATGCTGGTGAATTACAAAAAAGTTGATAATGAGAAACAAATTTTCCTTCATCAAAAAATTCGGCCAATTAAGCTTTCTTAGAATTAGTTAACGAGTCAAAACCCTTAAGGTAAAAATTGTGAAATTCACTGCTTTTTAACTTATGAAATTTAAAACGTTATCAGCAAAAAATTTTTCTGAGCCTTATAGAGAAATGTGTATCGGACAAAGGTCGAATTCGCAAATTTTTCAGATAGTCAAAAACACTTTTCTTAATTAAGTTTTTGTTTGAAAAAACCGGCTTGTTTCGCCCAGCTCAGCTTCCGATTTGTTAGATCAAACTACGACCAAGTAAACTCATAATTTACTCGACGATTTATCAGTACTAGAAAAAAATTGTAACAGCCTGATTGGCGGGAGAAAAAAGATCATTTCTCAACGAAAATTTATCGGATTTCAAAAAAATTGATATGGTTGAGCTTCTCTTGAGCAGTTGCGTCAATCTAACTTGAAAGAAGACATTGCGTAAAAATTTTCATCAAAACTTCGATACTCTGCAATAAAGTGTAGTAACTCTGACAACCCGATCAGGTTTCACGTCATTCACCATAAATTTAGTTGAGAATAAAAGTATTATATAAAATCGACCAGGACATGTAATTTTTAGCAGAGAAGTCAAATCTGACGCTACTTTTATTATTCAGTTCTGTTTTCAAGGCAAAAAACAACATTTTCACTTTTCGTCCTAATGGTCACATTTTGACTACAAAAAAAAAATTTAGGCTGTTAGTCAGGCAAAATGAAGCACTGCCGAATCCCGCTATAATTTTTTTGATTAGTCAGTCGCTAAGCACTTGCTCGTAGCTTTCCAATGACCCCTAGTATAAGATTTTTGAAAAAAGGAGTTTTGAGAAAATTGGAGGTGAGCCATGGCAAAAAGTTGGGGTTGGACACTTTTTTTTTTAATTCACATTAACTTTTCTCGGAATGAAGCCCTCGTAAAACCAGCATCTTAACATTTGATTGCTTATTCGCTAAGCCCATGCCTAGCGCTCACCAGTGATGCATGATATCAATTTTTCAGTCTACGGTCATATCCAGGATCGCCAAGGTGGAGACGGACACTATCGGTTCCCTGGAAAGCTTTTTTGCTGGTCACTATGATTTTTCAAAACAACTTTTTCACAAGTTCAACCTCAAATATTTCTTGCTGAGCTGAAAACTTCAATGTGAAAGACGTTATAGAAAAGTCTTTATTTTGAAGTTTTTGGCAATTTAGGCTAAGTAAACAAATCACTATACTAATCAAATTTTAGCGAAAAAAAAATTTGATCAAAAAAGCTTTCTGATCAAAGTGCAAGTCTGATATAGAAACTGTTCAATTTACATAATCACTCTTTTAATAGAACACTTTTCCAGCTGTGCTGGATTATTCGAAAATTTGTACCGAGAAGGTTTTTAAGAAAATGGCCATCTGTGCATATATATGATTAGAATGCTGTCATCACACATCAAAGTACAGTTGGATCTAGGCACTAAAATAATTATAAGTTAGCTCAGGTTGCCTCAATTCTTCAAAATAACGTTTGATTGCTCATCTGCTAAGCTCATGCTTAGCGCTCTCCAGTGATGCATAATATCAGTTTTTTGAAAAAAGGATTTTTGAGAAAATTGGATGTGAGCCATGGCAAAAAGTTGGGGTTGGGCACTTTTTTTTTAAAATTCACATTCAATTTTCTCGGGTTGAAGCCCTGGTAAAACCAGCAAAATAACATTTGATTGATTATTCGCTAAGCCCATGCTTAGCGCTCTCCAGTGATGCATAATATCAGTTTTTTGAAAAAAGAGATTTTGAGAAAATTGGAAGTGAGCCATGGCAAGAAGTTGGGGTTGGGCTTTTTTTTAATTCAGATTCTAATTTCTCGGAACGAAGCCCTGGTGAAGCAAACCTATAATTATTTTAGTGCCTAGATCCAACTGTACTTTGATGTGATGTATTAATGCCATTTTCAGACTGTTTGATCAGTGATTAAAGATTGAAAGATTCCTGCTGTGCTGTATTCATAAAAAGAAAATTGGTTTTGATATAATTTTTTTTCTTTGAAAACGGCTGTATGAGGTTTCATAGAGCTCTTTGACTGTCTTTGCCAGTTATTTATATTCAAAACTTATGTTGATAGCTTGTAATTCAAACAGAATTCTAAAATAAAAAAAAAAATCTGCCTAGCCACGAAAAACCTTATGAAATTGAACGTCAGAAAAATCTGCATAAATTTAAAGAATCCAGGAATGTGAGCTATTATAGAGTAATTCTACTCAATCAAAATTGAATGTTCAAAATGATTTCATTAAAACTACTGTTAACGAAATAATAATAAATTTTTCGAAAAAAGTAGGGTCAAAAAAATAAGTATTTATAAAAAACATATTTTCTGGAGAAAACTAATACTTGAAACTATCAGTTAGCTGTTTTCAGTGTTTTGGACCTCTAATTATTGTTTTGCTCCTTATTTGAGGTTTTCTTTGCTGTTTTTTAGTTTTTGGGGCTCAGAAGCATAAATCTGGTTTAGGTATTGTGTTGTGTGTAATTATTGGTTTTTCGGCCGGTTTTCAAATAAAAAAGGTCTAGGTTGATTTTGAGAGGTTTGGGAGGGCTCAAGAGAGATTTCTGTGTTTTGGTTGGCGTCCATGCCATCAATAACAGTTTTAAGCAGCTTTTGGGGTTTTTAATGGGTTTTCAAAAGTTTTTGGGCATTTTTTTGGGATTTTGATACCTTGGTCACATTTTGACAAAATTCGCAACCCCAAACCCAGTCTTCAATCTGGTGGTCACATTTTGAAACCCCAAAAGTCATTTTTTGACTACAGTGCTACCCTGGTCACATTTTGACGGTCACATTTTGACTACAGTCGCCGTCCTACACATGGTCACATTTTGACACCCCCTAGTCAAAATGTGACCATGGGTAGGACCCTAACCCTAACCCTAGCCCTAACCCTAACCCTAACAAACGGAACTGGGAACGGAAACGGCGACACAGCGGGCCTAACTGATAGAATGGCGAACATGGCTGTGACAGGCGGTGGAGATAGACGCCAAAGAGTCAATCGTCACGACAAAGAAAATCTTTCCTCTGGTTATTTCAACAAAGGGGACTGGAAGCTGAACGTTGACTCCATTCGAGGACAGCAAGTCAACTTGATGGCCAATGCAATTACCTTATACCCGCCGAGTGACATGGAGAAGCCTGCCGGTCGCTTGTATCATGTGGACTTTAGTCCACAAATTAATGGAAGACGACTGCGATTGGCAATCATAATGGAGAATGCGGACAAGTTAGGAGGACGGAACCTTCTCTACGATGGTGGCAGTGCACTATTAACGGGATCGCTCATCACGGACCACTCTTCTCGCTCTGTTGGGGGGCGAGGATGATGTTGCAGCGCAAATATAAACGCAAATGTTGACAGACCTGGAAAAGGTGTAACATTAAATTTTACCAGTCGTCATCGAAACAAATTAGCAGCAGCTCCAGCAAAGTGTTCACGTGGCCAACCAACACATCCTTGTCAATCTTAGTGACCAACTCTGTCACACACGCACACACAGCCTCCCTGGCCGCGTGATTCTCCGCTTCTGATTGGCTGACATAGAACTTGATGACGTCATTTATGTGTTCACAGACCACTTTACGACCGGTGTGTTCGAAAACTAGACGCCATGTTTCCTGAGAGTAGAGACGGACTCCCTCTGCTATGTAGTAGCGATTGAGACACATCGGAGGCAAAAGGGCCGGGAGCAAGTTATACAAGTTGTCGCGAGTAAGAGCTGAGAAAGGAACCCAAGTTCTAGTTTATAAAGGTAAATTAACCGTAATTATCGGAAATTACAAGTCAACAAAGAATAACGAACTGCCATAAATTTCGGTATTTAAAAGTAGAATTCAATGTCATAAAATACGAAAAATGAAAACAATGAAAGTCAACTTTAAAATGGCGCCTGAACAGTTTGAACTTTGTTTCAATCTTTCAATTTTCATCTTTTTTCACACACTGTTCTTCGTTCACCAGAAAACTCATTAGTTATGACCTTGGTTTTTTCTCACTAAGAACCCTAGCGAGAACATCCCTCTTCTCGCTTTGTAGTGAATGAAAACTCTAACTTTCCATTCGGGTCCGTGGCAGGAACAAACGGAACTGGGAACGGAAACGGCGACACAGCGGGCCTAACTGATAGAATGGCGAACATGGCTGTGACAGGCGGTGGAGATAGACGCCAAAGAGTCAATCGTCACGACAAAGAAAATTTTTCCTCTGGTTATTTCAACAAAGAGGACTGGAAGCTGAACGTTGACTCCATTCGAGGACAGCAAGTCAACTTGATGGCCAATGCAATTACCTTATACCCGCCGAGTGACATGGAGAAGCCTGCCGGTCGCTTGTATCATGTGGACTTTAGTCCACAAATTGATGGAAGACGACTGCGATTGGCAATCATAATGGAGAATGCGGACAAGTTAGGAGGACGGAACCTTCTCTACGATGGTGGCAGTGCACTATTAACGGGATCGCAACTTGTCCGAGTCCTTTTTTCATTTCTGCCATCACACCTTCAACCCAGTCAGGATAAACGGAACGGATCTTTTTCAACGCGATAGCTGCGCCCTCTCGTACAGATGGAATATTGACGTTCAAGTTGTGATAGAAATTGTCTGCGATTTCATCTGCAGAGCTCATGCACTCGTCTGGAAAGGCTTCGACGAAGAAATCGGTCGCTACGCAGGCTGAATCTCTGACCGGCCAGCTATAGTACAAAAAAAGAAATGCTCAAAGAAATACAAGTCCTCGTTTTAGCAACGAGCATATTTGTCAAAACAGATGCAATAATACATATTTTCTAAATCCGGTTCGGTTAACACACATAATCCAGATAAAAATATCATATAGATTTTTTGAATTAACTCTATCAGAAATCGTTTATACTTTCAAACGTTGACATAGACCTGGAAAAGGTGTAACATTAAATTTTACCTGTCGTCATCGAAACAAATTAGCAGCAGCTCCAGCAAAGTGTTCACGTGGCCAACCAACACATCCTTGTCAATCTTAGTGACCAACTCTGTCACACACGCACACACAGCCTCCTTGGCCGCGTGATTCTCCGCTTCTGATTGGCTGACATAGAACTTGATGACGTCATTTATGTGTTCACAGACCACTTTACGACCGGTGTGTTCGAAAACTAGACGCCATGTTTCCTGAGAGTAGAGACGGACTCCCTCTGCTATGTAGTAGCGATTGAGACACATCGGAGGCAAAAGGGCCGGGAGCAAGTTATACAAGTTGTCGCGAGTAAGAGCTGAGAAAGGAGCCCAAGTTCTAGTTTTTAAATGAAAACGAGCATTGTCTGTTAGCATTAATGATCATATTATAATAAATTGTTTCCGAACTATATTTAGTTACAGCGTAGTTATTTATAAAAATTTACGGACCAATTATATACATCCCCCATAAGCCGTTTGGGGGTTGGGGGTGAGGGGAGGATGTTAACGTGGTTCTAAATTGGATTTTTCAGCATATCAGAATCAAGCATTTTACATGCAGCGCTTAGCAAAGTTATTCTGAATTAAACGCTGGGGTGGAAGATCTTAACTTGTTCTAACTGGATGGGGGGAGGATGTTATTTTGATCCAAACTTACAAATACACATTGGATTCATATCAGAGAACACCATTAAGCCAGCACGGCCCGTTTTCAGGTGTCCTAATAAGCGGAGAAAAAAGTTAGATCCAAGTTCTTAGATCCAATATCCAATGGAACGTTCGATAAGAAGAAAGTATGACGTGAAACATTCTCTTTTACGCGTTCAATTCCAGAGGCAGAGAGTAGTTTCAGATGAAAATTATTGCAGCAAAAAAAAACTAATTCAGTAATCACTGATTCCTAATTTCCTTTCTCTTTTAGTTATTTTAAATAATTGCACTTGAAGTAAAACAAATCAATACAAACTCTACAACTTTTATTTCAACCAATTTTTGGGTGGTGGGATAAAAAAAGAAAACGAACGAAATGTACCTTGGCATAGTTTTCTGGATACGACTGATGCAGACATCCTGACTTGACTCCAATTATCCGACAAACCTCTCGCGATTATTTCCGACACTTCTCTAGCGAATTCAGTCCTGTTCGGTTTGTTCACATCCTGCATGGCAATGAGTGAACTTAGCACATGATAAGACATCTCTCTTACAAAGCGGTTGCGGTGCTCAGTCGCCTGAGATACGAGGGCAATCAATTAAGAGTCCAGTTCTATATAGCTCCTGAAAAATTGACAGAGTTAAACATTCTAAAATGTTTAATTCCAGTTACAAAAATCAAGTTTCCGATTTACAAAAAACACGACAAAACTTAGTTATTCTTACAAATTGTGAAGATCGTTTATTTTTAGCAGAATACAATCAAAAATTTGCCTTTTCAAATTCTAGAGCAAGTAGAGATCTACTGAAGGAAATTTCGATGAAATTGTGAGCACTTCTAAGAAATCCAACCAGCATTTTATAAATATAGACAATCTCAGCAGCAGTTACATGAGCAAAAAATTGCATGACTTTGTAAAAATTTTTATTCAAAAGAGACAGAAAAAAACACTGAAATGATAAAATGGTTAACAAAGCAGAACGCATTTTATCAAGTGTACAATAATGAACAAAAAAAATATCCTACTAAACATTGAGCTGATAATAGTATTCTAGAGATGATAATGAGCTGAAAATTATCGTACTTAACATTGAGCTGATATGGTGATCTCAAGATGGTAAGAATTACAGTGAACAGACAAACTAATTAGCTGCAGTCTTAATCTTACAAACTTTCCAAGTGTTATCGATAATTGGCAGCTTCTAAAAGTTAACAAAAAATTCTAAATAAAATTAGTTCAGTTGTTTTTTGTTTAAACCAATTGCAAGAAATTTAACCAATTGCAAGCTTTAACAAGAAAAAGTAGAGTGTCCCTGCAAAAATTTGAAGCAGAAGATAACAACTACACTCTGACAAAAAATTATGACCGATCAACCAAAAAGATGACAGCATCTACTTTGAGACGAGCTGGTATATAAACAAATCAGAGTGACTGAAGATATAATTATACCTGTAGTTTGAGGATCTGATAAAAGCATGCGACCCAAAAAACGCAACTACATTTCAAAAAAAAAGCATAAAGAAAAAAAAACATGCTAAAAAGCTTGGATCAATTGTCAGTAGTATAGCGCA
>NC_087067.1:57668880-57694405 GCF_963678635.1 Symsagittifera roscoffensis | reverse complement strand
ATTGTCATTGGAAATGATTAACTTCAGTATCAGCAAAGCCTAGCAACGTAAAGAATTAAAAATCGGGTTTTAAATCATCTTAAACAGATAACTTCTAAAGCCTGTCAATAACAGCGACTTTAGATGGAACAAAGTCAAATAACGACCCAAAAATAACATTTAAGATCGAACAAACTGCAGTCGAAAATTCAACTTTTCATTTTGATCGCTCGAGTCAGATTTGAAAGGGCTTCACTGCGATATAACATGGCCAACAGAAGGTTCGACAAGTGCAAAACAGGAAACCGAAAAAAAAATTTTTCTCGGTGAATTACTTTCAATTAGAAAAAAAAACACTTTGATTGAACAACCGAAGCGTTAGCAAAAAACTGCTTGCAAAGCACACCAAATAAAAAATGGATTGGAAAAAGGAAAATGAGCCGACAGAAATTAGGACGAAATTACAAAACCGTTGTTTTCAATAAATATACTTGAAAACTTAATTGCTACCTAAAATGATCTATAGGGCATTTTTATTTGAATTTGAGCATGTCAACTTTTACTATGTCAGAAATATTTAAAGTTAGTGATATACGTGCATGTAAGAATTACGTGCAGCAAACTATGTAAGAAAAGTTCTTTACTGGAAAAAGAAAATGCCGATTACAAGTCACTTGAAAATGAAACAGTTTCAATTAAAATAAAAACCATTTTTTGGAAATTATATTGCTAAAAAGAAACGTAACAAATCATAACAAATTCATTTGAAAAAAAAACTGAAAAATGAGCCGACAGAAACTTGGACGAAAGCTACGAATCCGAAATAAGTTTATTTGAAAAAATATTTGAAAAAATATTTACTACGAGCTACGAAGTACATTTATTTAAACATCATTAACAAGTTTTCATTCGATATTTTAATAAAGTTCATACCTTCAGTTTGTCTTTGTTCAGCCATGGCCATCATGATATTCTGCAGACATGCCATGTATGACTCTAGAGCCCTCCAGCTTGCAGTGTCATGCAACACCATGTCACTGCTTCCTCCTCCCGCTGGACTCAAACGACCACTTTGATCATTTAAACTATCATTGTCACTTCGGTCACTATTGTCTGTGTCCATTCTCTCGTCCGATGAGTCGCATTGTCGAACTATGAAGACCTAAGGCACTCATGAAAACATACAATGATTATTCAAATATCTTTTTAAATTAACCGTTAAAAGCGAATGATTACTTTCAATTTCTCCACTGCTAGATCTCGGAAGAAGCTGTAGCATTCGAAGTCACACGCTCTCACAAGAGCCCCAGCACAACAAGCAGCCGCTTTTCTCACTCTACTCTTAGCGCAGTCCAAGTTCTTCACAATAACATCGTTCCACGAGGTCAACTTGTCACTTGCCAGACATTTCTGACCTCTTATATGCGGCAAAAGAATACAAAACGCTTCAAGACAGCCATGCTGGGCTTCCCAATAAGAATTCGCAGAGATAAGTTGCAAAACCTGGCTAGAAGGAGTGATTTACTAGCTTCATTGTTATCGTTGGTTAAATCCTCCTTTATTCTCTCCAACGCACGATCGCGGACAAGTTTCTGTCGGTCTACTATATCTTTCACAACATTAATCTCCATCTGAAGAAAAAATTTATACTGATTTGAAATTATTTTATATATTTGAATATATATCTCGAAAAGCATCTCTCAATTATTCTACATGTTTATTTGTATCTAAGAAACATGTATGCAACATAGCAACTAACTCTTAGTTCTCGCCTACAAAAATGAAACGTGACAAAATTGATGTTTTTTCTGTCTCCTGAATGCATTTTGCACAAAAATAAATCCGTAGCAAAACAACTACAACATCACTAGCTGAACCCTGTATCTCAGATTTGGTATGTTCATTTCGGAAAAACTGAGCAAATAGGACAAAATGACAAATTAGATACTTCAAGTCCATAGAATTTTCCGTACCAAAATTAACGAGAAGTTGCTTGAGCAGGGGAGATTCACCAACCCGTTTTGACAAACTCGCTTGAACCTTTGATCTCGGAATCGGCAGCGTCAATTAAGAAAACGATAGGTCCAAAAAACTAAGTCAAAATGAAAAAATTGTTTTTTTTTACCCAGACCACAACGTTTTGTCTACAAAAATTATGGATAAAACACTCCTGCAGGTAGGATTCGCTTAACCTGCTCTTTGAACCGTTGGGCATAACTAGCAGAAGGTTTTCCGAGAAGAGGAAAAGCTCCAAAAATGGTCAAATTTTAACTTTTCCAGATCAATACAATTAAGGACCCAAAATATAGATATGCGCTAATCATGCAGAGATAATTGCCACAACCTGATTTAACCCTTAATTTCAATTCAACCCTTAATCTCAGAGTTGACAAGTTAGATTTTGAGAAAATGGAAAAAATTTCCAAAAACGTTCAAAAACCCAATTCCATAGCAAACAATCTACCATATTGAGAGAGTAGCCGCTTATGCAAAAACGATTATCACAACCACATACTTCCATTGAATCCTTCACCTCAGAGTTGGCAGGGTCTTTGGAGAAAAAATCCAAGCCACCGACAAAATTTCAAAAATTGGACTTTTACTTAGGCTTTCTTTGATCAAATTAAGGATGAACCATTTATTCAGGCATTTCCTACAATTTACCTTGGGAATGAATCCTTCGTCTGCGATATCACAGCGAGAAAAGTAAACTATTTGTTTTTGGGGGAAGTAAACAAAAGTTTCCAAAAAAGATCTTTTTTCAAACATGAACCTAGAGAAAACAATATATCAGCTTCCCTGCCAAAATCCAGGAGCATCACTTTAAACATGGAAAATTCCTGCAAACTGTTCTTTCGATTGTATCATTGATCATTCAGCGAATTTGACAATAATTGTAGATAATGTTGATACGCAAACAAACGAAGCCACATTCATCAACTCGATACGCGGAAAAAAAGCTCAGATATCTGATTTACACTACGTTATTCTTAAAGCCATCGGTTTAACTACTTCATTAGTGAATAACCCACATGTCGAACAACAACAGGGTTCCTGGCTTCCCTACTCTTTCTGAGAAGCTGAAACTGACAAAACTGTACAGGAAAGGTGAGGCATCCTATGGTTCAGTTCATAATTTAGCTCGGTTAAGTAAATTACCAATAAGAAAGGTTAGGTTGTTTTTGGAAGGAAAAAGTACTTATACCCAGTTTAAACAAGTGAAAAGAAAACATCCTCGTCTTCCGGTTCAATGCAGATATAAAAACGAAATTTGGTGTATGGAACTAGCTCAAGTAGATAAACTTGCTGAATTCAACTCCGGTGTAAAATATCTGATGATAAAAAATGCGAAACAAAAACGCTGAGAGTGCAGAAGCTTGCTTTATTAGTCTATGTTCTCAGAAAAATGACCTTACTTTTCCGAAAAAACTATGGATTGATAGTGGTAAAGAGTTTTTAGCAGATTTGAAAAACTTTTGCGAAGATGCTGGAATAACAGTATATCACATTCATACAGAGAAAAAGGCTCTTTAGCGGAAAGATATATTCAATCCCTCAAAAATATCATGTATAGATATATGGAAGATAGGGATACTTTACAGTACGTTCCAACTATCCCAAACTTTGTCAAAACCATCAACTCTAGATTAAACACGACTACCGGACTGGCTCCGGAAAAAGTGGAAAACAAACACTTTTTACAAGTTCTCTACAATGGGAAAATCAAAAAGCTTAAAATACAGAAACCTAAATTTGAATTGGGTGACAAAGTAAGACTAGCATATGATGATTTTTCTTTCCGCAAAGGGTACAAGCCTCAGTTTACCGACAGAATTTACACGGTGGAAAAACTAAGTACAGATCGTCCAATCGTAACATTTAAAATAAAGGACTCGGAGAACAAAATTCTGGACGGTCGTTATTACGAACAAGAGTTGCAAAAAGTAAACATTCGACAATGAGTAGTTATATCGTAGAGTTGGTCTCTTCAGCCTCGTTCAACGTGTATCCCGATAATTCGCTAGCGTCGTTTACAAACTTTTTACCGGATCAACTTGAATTTGAAGGGGAATGGGAAGTGGCCTTATTAAAAATTTCTTATCCAGCCGTGTATAACAACGCGAGCAATGGAACGTTTTGGTACAGAAACGCAGATGATTGGTCCAAAAGTAAAGTATTTGGGAAACCTTTTGATTACGGAAAAATTGAAGAATTCCATATAGAACCTGGATTCTATTCATCTGTGGACGAAATTTTGATTTCCATGAATTCTGTTTTGAAAAAGGTAACAAAAATCAATCAAAATAATTTGAAATGGGAACTAAACCCAATTTCCCGCAAATTACAAATCAAGTTACCAAATCGATCATGCGGAATTTATTTTGGAAGCAGCGATCTACGGACAACCACGGGTTTTGATTCAGACTTCTATGATTATCCTGAATCTCAAAATGCTCCTTATCAAATTGACATACAAAGAATTCACTCAGTTTTGGTTTACACGGACATTGTCGAATACTCTGTGCTCGGAGACACTAAAGTTCCAATACTGAGATATTTTCCGTTCGAACAGAAGATTTCAAGAGAAAGTTTATCTGTTACTAAAACGACTAATTGCTACAGCTTTGATAATTTGCAATTCCGAAAACTTTTACGTAACTCATTTCACTCAATCAAAATTGAGCTTCGCGCACCCACAGGAGAATTAATACCATCTCGAATGGATGCACCAGGGTTACCCTACTATTTCGGAAACATTAATTCAAATTCATTTATTTCTTTTTCTTTCACAAAAAAATGGATGCACGGACTTCATTACCATATTTAAAGGAGTATCACGACAGAGAGGTCGTGGATTGGGAGCGTTGGCTGGGACAGTGGTTCGTACCGCTTTCCCAATTTTGAAAAATTATTTTGTTCCTGCTGCTAAAATAATTGGAAGAGATTTATTTGAAACGGGAGCATCAGAAGTGGGGAATAACTTATCAGGAAAAACTAACATAAAAAAACGCGTTAAAACGGACAGCGAGGGAAACAATTAGAAAACAAATAGGAGGTGGGAAAAAATTTAAAAAGAAAAAACGAAAACCAGTTAAAAAAAAGAAAAAGATTGAAAACAGTCGGACTGATTTTTTCAGAAACATTAAAGAATAAAATGCCATCCTTCCTTGAAAGTGCATCTCATTCCTCCTTGGAACTCTTTGACAAAATTTTGCTTATGGAACATGTTCAATGGTCCAACATTCAACAAATTTTTCCTATCAACTCACTGAAAGAAGCTAGTATCGAATTCCAGCTGGAAACAGATCGAAATTTGTTCCTGGATCTGCAAGAAATTGCTCTAAGTCTCAAATTTTCCGCTCTTAAGGGGAACCGGAAGCTAGAAGATACCGATGATGTCTACCTAGTTAACAACTTTTTACACTCGCTTTTCTCAAATGTTGAAGTATTTTTGAATAATGAGCAAGTGCATACCTCAAACGGTCTTTATCCTCACAAAGCATTCCTATCAAACGAGTTATCAGGCACAAAAGGAAGAAAAGAAGCTATAACTATTGGGCAAGGTTACACATATGAAGCAAACCCTAATGATAAAACTGCGCAAGTTTTTATTGATCGAAAAACGGAAACTCTTAGAGACGAAATTGAAGTGTACGGTCCACTTGCAGGTGATTTATTCACCTGTGGTAAATTACTTCTACCAAATGTTAATGTTCGAATAAGACTCATTCGATCACGACCTCAATTTTATCTTTTCACAGATAGTACTGAAGAAATCCAAGTAAAAATTACAGCCGCATCTCTTTTCAGCAGACAGGTAGCTATCGATGAACACAAACTCCTGGAAATGAAGTCCAATATACGAAAACAACCAGCTGCTTACAACTACATAGAATCTGTCCCAAAAACATATATTATTCCCAAAGGGCAAAACCAATTCATTCAAGAGAACATTTTCAAAAATGGACCCATTCGATCCCTGGCAATAGCAATGCAAATTAATGGATCTTTTACTGGACAGAAGAAAGAGAACCCTTTCAACTATCGGAAATTTGGTCTTCGAGAGGGTAAAATTGTTCGCGGAAATCAGACTGTAATCGAAATGAAGTGTGAAGACAACTTGAGACCATTTGTTGAAACCATGAAAGCGTTGAAATTCACGGATGATGGACCCGGAATTAATCTGAATCACTATGAAAATCTTTATGTTTTAGCTTTTGATCTAACTTCTATGCAAGAATCAAATGTTCATTTGTATTATCCTGATGTTGTAGCAGCTAGCTTAAGACTTGAATTGTATTTCAGTAAGCCGTTGACGGAAACCATCGAAGTTTTTGTGCTGGGAGAAAAACTTGTTACAACTTTGATACATGAAACTGGTACTGTCACAAAGCATGGATAATGAACAACTTCGAAAAATATTTTTTTTCTATAGGATCTCTTCGCTACCGGTTTCTAGGATGCTACTCTGTCAATTTCAGCCCAAAAACTATACCAAGAAATTCCTTTTGTATTATTAATTCAGATAGTGCTACAAGTCTTGGGACACATTGGATACTTATTGCGAGAAAAGGTGATCAATTTTATTTTGGAGATTCTTTAGGAAAAAATGTTGACCAAAAATTGTTGATACAAAAATATTCAATTCAATGAACCTTTAACACATCTGATAGATAAAAACATTCAGAAAATGGAATTATGAGGACTCTATTGTTTTTATTTTGCCTATACTCTATACTCAAATTGTAAAAGTTTTGTTGTTGATGATTATTATATTATGCGTTTTTTTTTCACAGTACTTGTAATTAACTCTTTTTCACAACTATATTTCACAAACAGGTAATACGAAAGTTTTTTTTTTTGAGTCTGAGCAACCTCAAAAATTAAGCTTCCTTTTCACTTTCTTTGCTTGACTGTGAATATCCACCTTTTCTCCATTCGATAACAGAAGATGCGATCTGTCCAACGTCTCATTCGGGGTGTCCGTTTCCTTTTGAAATAAAGAGTCGAACTTTCTCTTTCTATTTATATGCGGAAAAGTGAGTAGAATAGGGGACATAGCATTCGGAGATGGAGTTTTTTTCTTTATTTTCTTTATCACTTGTCTCTTTCCCGCTTTCTCTGGGAATCACTCTATCCCAGTCATTTTCTAAATTCCAAATCAACTCAAACTCCTCCTGAGCCATTACAAGTCCTAACTGGTTTTCCGTCATCGGTTGCTTACACACATCATAATCACAAAAATGATGACGCACACTCTAAATGCAGGATTCAACTGAAAAGAGTAGAAAACAATGCCAGTAATTTTTCTAAGTGTTTTTTCGTAATTTTCCGTAAGAGCACGGGTCTGAATCCAAAAAAGTCAATTTTCTCGAAGACTACTGGGAATTAAGCAATTTTTATGAAGAAAAAGTGCAGTACTTTGACTGCGAAGCAGTGAAAGCCGGGATTTTTGCGTAGAATAAAAATAAGTAAAAAAAATGGGGGAAAAATTTCAAAAAAAAACTCGCAAGGGTCTATATACAATATATAAGTACTTAATTGTGAAATAAAAGTGACATCGGTTTTTTTTTGCTCAAAGAACATTTTTTGAATTATTATTAATATTTCTTTTTGCGAGAGTGATAAACATCTTATCTGTTGGCTATATTTAACTTAGAAGTGTAGAACACATTGACAGTAATTTTTCTAAGTAATTTTTCGTAATTTTCCGTAAGAACACGGGTCTGAATCCAAAAAAGTCGATTTTCTCGAAAACTACTGGGAATTAAGCAATTTTTATGAAGAAAAAGTGCTCTACTTTCACAGCGAAGCAGTGAAAGCCGGAATTTTTGAGTAGAAGAAAAATGAATTTAAAAAATTTGGGAAAAAATTTTGATAAAAAAAACACGCAAGGTCACTGAAAAGTTGAGAGACAGATGAACAAGCAAAAGGATTTGAAGTTTGAGTGAGATATTGGAGGCAGGATTGACTGTTAAATTAAGCTGTGTAAGGTGGTAAAGAAATTGTGAGCAAGATAATGAAATAAGAATCTAATGCAAAACATTTATCAAGCAATTTTAAGAAAAGACCAATAGGGACTTCTTTTTTTAGGAAAAGCAGATTGTGGAAATCTTTAGATAGTACAACTTAAAGGAAACCTCTTTTGGAGAACCGAATGGGAAAAAAATTATAATTGCTCGAAATGATTCAATTGATCTAACTTATGGAATAGATTGTCAAATTTTCAATTATTTTATCGAAGCAGATTCGGAAATTTGAGAACTCAAAAAACTCAAGTGATTTGTTTTGGAGACAAGTTAGGATGCCAACTTTAATTAAATATTGCAAATTAGGATGCAAATTCTAATTAAATATTGCTAGAAAAAGACTCGATGAGAAACGTTCAGGAAAAAAATATTGGAGTTTTTGATTGATCATATGTTAGAGATTGAGAGATAGATAAATCAACAAGAGTAGCTGAAGAAATGGAACTGAAATATAATCAAATCAGATCAAACTCAAGCAAAAGAAGTGATTGTGAGAGATTTAACTTTTTTGTTTCTAAGTTTTGAGACCGAAATTGTTAGGAACTACGAGAAAAGCAACAATGAGATATAATAAAACTGAACCTATACTGTGATGTAGATTGATCAAGAAAAACTTCTATTGTTTCATTCAATTGAATTTCTTTCATTGGCTAAATAAAAGTTTAGGAAAACAATGAAGCTGAAAATTTTTAAATTCAATAGTTTATAGAAAGATGTTTAATCAAGGATAATTAACTTTCAGGGGGCTTAGGGAAGTATTTTAGATTGAAAACTATTAATCCAGAAAAATATATAAAGTTAATTCAGTTCAATTCCCGATAAGCTGATAATCTTCAGTGAGATTCGAATCAAATACAAAAAATAACTTCAAGTGAAAAAAATTAATCTGATAAGAGTTTGTTTCCCTCAGCGATGTCACAGAGTTATCCACTTAATTAACAATTGGACAAAATTCCCCCAATGATTCCGGTCATATACCCCAAAAATTAACGCAGGTGAAAACATTAATCTGATCAGATCTTTATTACGACCTCTGAGAAAAAAAAGATTAGGCTAATTGAGTAACATAGTCACGCAACCTTGACAAGTTGACCTCTCTCCGAAAACAGGCTTGACCTCTTGTTGCGCTATACTACTATTGTCATTGGAAATGATTAACTTCAGTATCAGCAAAGCCTAGCAACGTAAAGAATTAAAAATTGGGTTTTAAATCATCTTAAACAGATAACTTCTAAAGCCTGTCAATAACAGCGACTTTAGATGGAACAAAGTCAAATAACGACCCAAAAATAACATTTAAGATCGAACAAACTGCAGTCGAAAATTCAACTTGAACAAAAAGTGTCCAGAAAGAAACTCTTCGCGAGATTATTGCAACATAGGAAACAAAATCATAAAGGGCCATTGCGCATACTTCAACCTTTTCCAGAAATATCAGTTGCTAAGAGCAGGCGCATTAAATAAAACTGGATAACAAAAAAACAAACAAACCTACTAAAACTTTTCATTTTGATCGCTCGAGTCAGATTTGAAAGGGCTTCACTGCGATATAACATGGCCAACAGAAGGTTCGACAAGTGCAAAACAGGAAACCGAAAAAAAACTTTGTCTCGGTGAATTACTTTCAATTAGAAAAAAAAACACTTTGATTGAACAACCGAAGCGTTAGCAAAAAACTGCTTGCAAAGCGCACCAAATAAAAAAAATGAATTGGAAAAAGGAAAATGAGCCGACAGAAATTAGGACGAAATTACAAAACCGTTGTTTTCAATAAATATACTTGAAAACTTAATTGCTACCTAAAATGATCTAAAGGGCATTTTTATTTGAATTTGAGCATGTCAACTTTTACCATGTCAGAAGTATTTGCAGTTAGTGATATACGTGCATGTAAGAATTACGTGCAGCAAACTATGTAAGAAAAGTTCTTTACTGGAAAAAGTACATGCCGATTACAAGTCACTTGAAAATGAAACAGTTTCAATTAAAATAAAAACCATTTTTTGGAAATTATATTGCTAAAAAGAAACGTAACAAATCATAACAAATTCATTTGAAAAAAAAAACTGAAAAATGAGCCGACAGAAACTTGGACGAAAGCTACGAATCCGAAATAAGTTTATTTGAAAAAATATTTAGTACTACGAACTACGAAGTACATTTATTTAAACATCATTAACAAGTTTTCATTCGAGATTTTAATAAAATTCATACCTTCAGTTTGGCTTTGTTCAGCCATGGCCATCATGATATTCTGCAGACATGCCATGTATGACTCTAGAGCCCTCCAGCTTGAAGTGTCATGCAACACCATGTCACTGCTTCCTCCTCCCGCTGGACTCAAACGACCACTTTGATCATTTAAACTATCATTGTCACTTCGGTCACTATTGTCTGTGTCCATTCTCTCGTCCGATGAGTCGCATTGTCGAACTATGAAGACCTAAGGCACTCATGAAAACATACAATGATTATTCAAATATCTTTTTAAATTAACCGTAAAAATCGAATGCTCAGTTTCAATTTCTCCGCTGCTAGATCTCGGAAGAAGCTGTAGCAATCGAAGCCACACGCTCTCACAAGAGCCCCAGCACAACAAGCAGCCGCTTTTCTCACTCTACTCTTAGCGCAGTCCAAGTTCTTCACAATAACATCGTTCCACGAGGTCAACTTGTCACTTGCTAGACATTTCTGACCTCTTATATGCGGCAAAAGAATACAAAACGCTTCAAGACAGCCAAGCTGGGCTGCCCAATAAAAATTCGCAGAGATACGTTGCAAAAACCTGGCTAGAAGGAGTGATTTACTAGCTTCATTGTTATCGTTGGTTAAATCCGCCTTTATTCTCTCCAACGCACGATCGCGGACAAGTTTCTGTCGGTCTACTATATCTTTCACAACATTAATCTCCAACTGAAGAAAAAATTTATACTGATTTGAAATTATTTTATATATTTGAATATATATCTCGAAAAGCATCTCTCAATTATTCTACATGTTTATTTGTATCTAACAAACATGTATGCAACATAGCAACTAACTCTTAGTTCTCGCCTACAAAAATGAAACGTGACAAAATTGATGTTTTTTTCTGTCTCCTGAATGCATTTTGCACAAAAATAAATCCGTAGCAAAACAACTACAACATCACTAGCTGAACCCTGTATCTCAGATTTGGTATGTTCATTTCGGAAAAACTGAGCAAATAGGACAAAATGACAAATTAGATACTTCAAGTCCATAGAATTTTCCGTACCAAAATTAACGAGAAGTTGCTTGAGCAGGGGAGATTCACCAACCCGTTTTGACAAACTCGCTTGAACCTTTGATCTCGGAATCGGCAGCGTCAATTAAGAAAACGATAGGTTCAAAAAACTAAGTCAAAATGAAAAAATTGTTTTTTTTTTACCCAGACCACAACGTTTTGTCTACAAAAATTATGGATAAAACACTCCTGCAGATACCATGTATACTATGGATACCATGTTCGATCTTATGGATACCATGTCCTATGGATACCATGGATACCATGTCTTATGGATACCAGATCCTATGGATACCATGTCAGAAGTATTTGCAGTTAGTGATATACGTGCATGTAAGAATTACGTGCAGCAAACTATGTAAGAAAAGTTCTTTACTGGAAAAAGTACATGCCGATTACAAGTCACTTGAAAATGAAACAGTTTCAATTAAAATAAAAACCATTTTTTGGAAATTATATTGCTAAAAAGAAACGTAACAAATCATAACAAATTCATTTGAAAAAAAAACTGAAAAATGAGCCGACAGAAACTTGGACGAAAGCTACGAATCCGAAATAAGTTTATTTGAAAAAATATTTAGTACTACGAACTACGAAGTACATTTATTTAAACATCATTAACAAGTTTTCATTCGAGATTTTAATAAAATTCATACCTTCAGTTTGGCTTTGTTCAGCCATGGCCATCATGATATTCTGCAGACATGCCATGTATGACTCTAGAGCCCTCCAGCTTGAAGTGTCATGCAACACCATGTCACTGCTTCCTCCTCCCGCTGGACTCAAACGACCACTTTGATCATTTAAACTATCATTGTCACTTCGGTCACTATTGTCTGTGTCCATTCTCTCGTCCGATGAGTCGCATTGTCGAACTATGAAGACCTAAGGCACTCATGAAAACATACAATGATTATTCAAATATCTTTTTAAATTAACCGTAAAAATCGAATGCTCAGTTTCAATTTCTCCGCTGCTAGATCTCGGAAGAAGCTGTAGCAATCGAAGCCACACGCTCTCACAAGAGCCCCAGCACAACAAGCAGCCGCTTTTCTCACTCTACTCTTAGCGCAGTCCAAGTTCTTCACAATAACATCGTTCCACGAGGTCAACTTGTCACTTGCCAGACATTTCTGACCTCTTATATGCGGCAAAAAATACAAAACGCTTCAAGACAGCCAAGCTGGGCTGCCCAATAAAAATTCGCAGAGATAAGTTGCAAAAACCTGGCTAGAAGGAGTGATTTACTAGCTTCATTGTTATCGTTGGTTAAATCCGCCTTTATTCTCTCCAACGCACGATCGCGGACAAGTTTCTGTCGGTCTACTATATCTTTCACAACATTAATCTCCAACTGAAGAAGAAATTTATACTGATTTGAAATTATTTTATATATTTGAATATATATCTCGAAAAGCATCTCTCAATTATTCTACATGTTTATTTGTATCTAACAAACATGTATGCAACATAGCAACTAACTCTTAGTTCTCGCCTACAAAAATGAAACGTGACAAAATTGATGTTTTTTTCTGTCTCCTGAATGCATTTTGCACAAAAATAAATCCGTAGCAAAACAACTACAACATCACTAGCTGAACCCTGTATCTCAGATTTGGTATGTTCATTTCGGAAAAACTGAGCAAATAGGACAAAATGACAAATTAGATACTTCAAGTCCATAGAATTTTCCGTACCAAAATTAACGAGAAGTTGCTTGAGCAGGGGAGATTCACCAACCCGTTTTGACAAACTCGCTTGAACCTTTGATCTCGGAATCGGCAGCGTCAATTAAGAAAACGATAGGTTCAAAAAACTAAGTCAAAATGAAAAAATTGTTTTTTTTTACCCAGACCACAACGCTTTGTCTACAAAAATTATGGATAAAACACTCCTGCAGATACCATGTATACTATGGATACCATGTTCGATCTTATGGATACCATGTCCTATGGATACCATGGATACCATGTCTTATGGATACCAGATCCTATGGATACCATGTCAGAAGTATTTGCAGTTAGTGATATACGTGCATGTAAGAATTACGTGCAGCAAACTATGTAAGAAAAGTTCTTTACTGGAAAAAGTACATGCCGATTACAAGTCACTTGAAAATGAAACAGTTTCAATTAAAATAAAAACCATTTTTTGGAAATTATATTGCTAAAAAGAAACGTAACAAATCATAACAAATTCATTTGAAAAAAAAACTGAAAAATGAGCCGACAGAAACTTGGACGAAAGCTACGAATCCGAAATAAGTTTATTTGAAAAAATATTTAGTACTACGAACTACGAAGTACATTTATTTAAACATCATTAACAAGTTTTCATTCGAGATTTTAATAAAATTCATACCTTCAGTTTGGCTTTGTTCAGCCATGGCCATCATGATATTCTGCAGACATGCCATGTATGACTCTAGAGCCCTCCAGCTTGAAGTGTCATGCAACACCATGTCACTGCTTCCTCCTCCCGCTGGACTCAAACGACCACTTTGATCATTTAAACTATCATTGTCACTTCGGTCACTATTGTCTGTGTCCATTCTCTCGTCCGATGAGTCGCATTGTCGAACTATGAAGACCTAAGGCACTCATGAAAACATACAATGATTATTCAAATATCTTTTTAAATTAACCGTAAAAATCGAATGCTCAGTTTCAATTTCTCCGCTGCTAGATCTCGGAAGAAGCTGTAGCAATCGAAGCCACACGCTCTCACAAGAGCCCCAGCACAACAAGCAGCCGCTTTTCTCACTCTACTCTTAGCGCAGTCCAAGTTCTTCACAATAACATCGTTCCACGAGGTCAACTTGTCACTTGCCAGACATTTCTGACCTCTTATATGCGGCAAAAAATACAAAACGCTTCAAGACAGCCAAGCTGGGCTGCCCAATAAAAATTCGCAGAGATAAGTTGCAAAAACCTGGCTAGAAGGAGTGATTTACTAGCTTCATTGTTATCGTTGGTTAAATCCGCCTTTATTCTCTCCAACGCACGATCGCGGACAAGTTTCTGTCGGTCTACTATATCTTTCACAACATTAATCTCCAACTGAAGAAAAAATTTATACTGATTTGAAATTATTTTATATATTTGAATATATATCTCGAAAAGCATCTCTCAATTATTCTACATGTTTATTTGTATCTAACAAACATGTATGCAACATAGCAACTAACTCTTAGTTCTCGCCTACAAAAATGAAACGTGACAAAATTGATGTTTTTTCTGTCTCCTGAATGCATTTTGCACAAAAATAAATCCGTAGCAAAACAACTACAACATCACTAGCTGAACATTGTATCTCAGATTTGGTATGTTCATTTCGGAAAAACTGAGCAAATAGGACAAAATGACAAATTAGATACTTCAAGTCCATAGAATTTTCCGTACCAAAATTAACGAGAAGTTGCTTGAGCAGGGGAGATTCACCAACCCGTTTTGACAAACTCGCTTGAACCTTTGATCTCGGAATCGGCAGCGTCAATTAAGAAAACGATAGGTCCAAAAAACTAAGTCAAAATGAAAAAATTGTTTTTTTTTACCCAGACCACAACGTTTTGTCTACAAAAATTATGGATAAAACACTCCTGCAGGTAGGATTCGCTTAACCTGCTCTTTGAACCGTTGGGCATAACTAGCAGAAGGTTTTCCGAGAAGAGGAAAAGCTCCAAAAATGGTCAAATTTTAACTTTTCCAGATCAATACAATTAAGGACCCAAAATATAGATATGCGCTAATCATGCAGAGATAATTGCCACAACCTGATTTAACCCTTAATTTCAATTCAACCCTTAATCTCAGAGTTGACAAGTTAGATTTTGAGAAAATGGAAAAAATTTCCAAAAACGTTCAAAAACCCAATTCCATAGCAAACAATATACCATATTGAGAGAGTAGCCGCTTATGCAAAAACGATTATCACAACCACATACTTCCATTGAATCCTTCACCTCAGAGTTGGCAGGGTCTTTGGAGAAAAAATCCAAGCCACCGACAAAATTTCAAAAATTGGACTTTTACTTAGGCTTTCTTTGATCAAATTAAGGATGAACCATTTATTCAGGCATTTCCTACAATTTACCTTGGGAATGAATCCTTCGTCTGCGATATCACAGCGAGAAAAGTAAACTATTTGTTTTTGGGGGAAGTAAACAAAAGTTTCCAAAAAAGATCTTTTTTCAAACATGAACCTAGAGAAAACAATATATCAGCTTCCCTGCCAAAATCCAGGAGCATCACTTTAAACATGGAAAATTCCTGCAAACTGTTCTTTCGATTGTATCATTGATCATTCAGCGAATTTGACAATAATTGTAGATAATGTTGATACGCAAACAAACGAAGCCACATTCATCAACTCGATACGCGGAAAAAAAGCTCAGATATCTGATTTACACTACGTTATTCTTAAAGCCATCGGTTTAACTACTTCATTAGTGAATAACCCACATGTCGAACAACAACAGGGTTCCTGGCTTCCCTACTCTTTCTGAGAAGCTGAAACTGACAAAACTGTACAGGAAAGGTGAGGCATCCTATGGTTCAGTTCATAATTTAGCTCGGTTAAGTAAATTACCAATAAGAAAGGTTAGGTTGTTTTTGGAAGGAAAAAGTACTTATACCCAGTTTAAACAAGTGAAAAGAAAACATCCTCGTCTTCCGGTTCAATGCAGATATAAAAACGAAATTTGGTGTATGGAACTAGCTCAAGTAGATAAACTTGCTGAATTCAACTCCGGTGTAAAATATCTGATGATAAAAAATGCGAAACAAAAACGCTGAGAGTGCAGAAGCTTGCTTTATTAGTCTATGTTCTCAGAAAAATGACCTTACTTTTCCGAAAAAACTATGGATTGATAGTGGTAAAGAGTTTTTAGCAGATTTGAAAAACTTTTGCGAAGATGCTGGAATAACAGTATATCACATTCATACAGAGAAAAAGGCTCTTTAGCGGAAAGATATATTCAATCCCTCAAAAATATCATGTATAGATATATGGAAGATAGGGATACTTTACAGTACGTTCCAACTATCCCAAACTTTGTCAAAACCATCAACTCTAGATTAAACACGACTACCGGACTGGCTCCGGAAAAAGTGGAAAACAAACACTTTTTACAAGTTCTCTACAATGGGAAAATCAAAAAGCTTAAAATACAGAAACCTAAATTTGAATTGGGTGACAAAGTAAGACTAGCATATGATGATTTTTCTTTCCGCAAAGGGTACAAGCCTCAGTTTACCGACAGAATTTACACGGTGGAAAAACTAAGTACAGATCGTCCAATCGTAACATTTAAAATAAAGGACTCGGAGAACAAAATTCTGGACGGTCGTTATTACGAACAAGAGTTGCAAAAAGTAAACATTCGACAATGAGTAGTTATATCGTAGAGTTGGTCTCTTCAGCCTCGTTCAACGTGTATCCCGATAATTCGCTAGCGTCGTTTACAAACTTTTTACCGGATCAACTTGAATTTGAAGGGGAATGGGAAGTGGCCTTATTAAAAATTTCTTATCCAGCCGTGTATAACAACGCGAGCAATGGAACGTTTTGGTACAGAAACGCAGATGATTGGTCCAAAAGTAAAGTATTTGGGAAACCTTTTGATTACGGAAAAATTGAAGAATTCCATATAGAACCTGGATTCTATTCATCTGTGGACGAAATTTTGATTTCCATGAATTCTGTTTTGAAAAAGGTAACAAAAATCAATCAAAATAATTTGAAATGGGAACTAAACCCAATTTCCCGCAAATTACAAATCAAGTTACCAAATCGATCATGCGGAATTTATTTTGGAAGCAGCGATCTACGGACAACCACGGGTTTTGATTCAGACTTCTATGATTATCCTGAATCTCAAAATGCTCCTTATCAAATTGACATACAAAGAATTCACTCAGTTTTGGTTTACACGGACATTGTCGAATACTCTGTGCTCGGAGACACTAAAGTTCCAATACTGAGATATTTTCCGTTCGAACAGAAGATTTCAAGAGAAAGTTTATCTGTTACTAAAACGACTAATTGCTACAGCTTTGATAATTTGCAATTCCGAAAACTTTTACGTAACTCATTTCACTCAATTAAAATTGAGCTTCGCGCACCCACAGGAGAATTAATACCATCTCGAATGGATGCACCAGGGTTACCCTACTATTTCGGAAACAGTAATTCAAATTCATTTATTTCTTTTTCTTTCACAAAAAAATGGATGCACGGACTTCATTACCATATTTAAAGGAGTATCACGACAGAGAGGTCGTGGATTGGGAGCGTTGGCTGGGACAGTGGTTCGTACCGCTTTCCCAATTTTGAAAAATTATTTTGTTCCTGCTGCTAAAATAATTGGAAGAGATTTATTTGAAACGGGAGCATCAGAAGTGGGGAATAACTTATCAGGAAAAACTAACATAAAAAAACGCGTTAAAACGGACAGCGAGGGAAACAATTAGAAAACAAATAGGAGGTGGGAAAAAATTTAAAAAGAAAAAACGAAAACCAGTTAAAAAAAAGAAAAAGATTGAAAACAGTCGGACTGATTTTTTCAGAAACATTAAAGAATAAAATGCCATCCTTCCTTGAAAGTGCATCTCATTCCTCCTTGGAACTCTTTGACAAAATTTCGCTTATGGAACATGTTCAATGGTCCAACATTCAACAAATTTTTCCTATCAACTCACTGAAAGAAGCTAGTATCGAATTCCAGCTGGAAACAGATCGAAATTTGTTCCTGGATCTGCAAGAAATTGCTCTAAGTCTCAAATTTTCCGCTCTTAAGGGGAACCGGAAGCTAGAAGATACCGATGATGTCTACCTAGTTAACAACTTTTTACACTCGCTTTTCTCAAATGTTGAAGTATTTTTGAATAATGAGCAAGTGCATACCTCAAACGGTCTTTATCCTCACAAAGCATTCCTATCAAACGAGTTATCAGGCACAAAAGGAAGAAAAGAAGCTATAACTATTGGGCAAGGTTACACATATGAAGCAAACCCTAATGATAAAACTGCGCAAGTTTTTATTGATCGAAAAACGGAAACTCTTAGAGACGAAATTGAAGTGTACGGTCCACTTGCAGGTGATTTATTCACCTGTGGTAAATTACTTCTACCAAATGTTAATGTTCGAATAAGACTCATTCGATCACGACCTCAATTTTATCTTTTCACAGATAGTACTGAAGAAATCCAAGTAAAAATTACAGCCGCATCTCTTTTCAGCAGACAGGTAGCTATCGATGAACACAAACTCCTGGAAATGAAGTCCAATATACGAAAACAACCAGCTGCTTACAACTACATAGAATCTGTCCCAAAAACATATATTATTCCCAAAGGGCAAAACCAATTCATTCAAGAGAACATTTTCAAAAATGGACCCATTCGATCCCTGGCAATAGCAATGCAAATTAATGGATCTTTTACTGGACAGAAGAAAGAGAACCCTTTCAACTATCGGAAATTTGGTCTTCGAGAGGGTAAAATTGTTCGCGGAAATCAGACTGTAATCGAAATGAAGTGTGAAGACAACTTGAGACCATTTGTTGAAACCATGAAAGCGTTGAAATTCACGGATGATGGACCCGGAATTAATCTGAATCACTATGAAAATCTTTATGTTTTAGCTTTTGATCTAACTTCTATGCAAGAATCAAATGTTCATTTGTATTATCCTGATGTTGTAGCAGCTAGCTTAAGACTTGAATTGTATTTCAGTAAACCGTTGACGGAAACCATCGAAGTTTTTGTGCTGGGAGAAAAACTTGTTACAACTTTGATACATGAAACTGGTACTGTCACAAAGCATGGATAATGAACAACTTCGAAAAATATTTTTTTTCTATAGGATCTCTTCGCTACCGGTTTCTAGGATGCTACTCTGTCAATTTCAGCCCAAAAACTATACCAAGAAATTCCTTTTGTATTATTAATTCAGATAGTGCTACAAGTCTTGGGACACATTGGATACTTATTGCGAGAAAAGGTGATCAATTTTATTTTGGAGATTCTTTAGGAAAAAATGTTGACCAAAAATTGTTGATACAAAAATATTCAATTCAATGAACCTTTAACACATCTGATAGATAAAAACATTCAGAAAATGGAATTATGAGGACTCTATTGTTTTTATTTTGCCTATACTCTATACTCAAATTGTAAAAGTTTTGTTGTTGATGATTATTATATTATGCGTTTTTTTTTCACAGTACTTGTAATTAACTCTTTTTCACAACTATATTTCACAAACAGGTAATACGAAAGTTTTTTTTTTTGAGTCTGAGCAACCTCAAAAATTAAGCTTCCTTTTCACTTTCTTTGCTTGACTGTGAATATCCACCTTTTCTCCATTCGATAACAGAAGATGCGATCTGTCCAACGTCTCATTCGGGGTGTCCGTTTCCTTTTGAAATAAAGAGTCGAACTTTCTCTTTCTATTTATATGCGGAAAAGTGAGTAGAATAGGGGACATAGCATTCGGAGATGGAGTTTTTTTCTTTATTTTCTTTATCACTTGTCTCTTTCCCGCTTTCTCTGGGAATCACTCTATCCCAGTCATTTTCTAAATTCCAAATCAACTCAAACTCCTCCTGAGCCATTACAAGTCCTAACTGGTTTTCCGTCATCGGTTGCTTACACACATCATAATCACAAAAATGATGACGCACACTCTAAATGCAGGATTCAACTGAAAAGAGTAGAAAACAATGCCAGTAATTTTTCTAAGTGTTTTTTCGTAATTTTCCGTAAGAGCACGGGTCTGAATCCAAAAAAGTCAATTTTCTCGAAGACTACTGGGAATTAAGCAATTTTTATGAAGAAAAAGTGCAGTACTTTGACTGCGAAGCAGTGAAAGCCGGGATTTTTGCGTAGAATAAAAATAAGTAAAAAAAAATGGGGGAAAAATTTCAAAAAAAAACTCGCAAGGGTCTATATACAATATATAAGTACTTAATTGTGAAATAAAAGTGACATCGGTTTTTTTTTTGCTCAAAGAACATTTTTTGAATTATTATTAATATTTCTTTTTGCGAGAGTGATAAACATCTTATCTGTTGGCTATATTTAACTTAGAAGTGTAGAACACATTGACAGTAATTTTTCTAAGTAATTTTTCGTAATTTTCCGTAAGAACACGGGTCTGAATCCAAAAAAGTCGATTTTCTCGAAAACTACTGGGAATTAAGCAATTTTTATGAAGAAAAAGTGCTCTACTTTCACAGCGAAGCAGTGAAAGCCGGAATTTTTGAGTAGAAGAAAAATGAATTTAAAAAATTTGGGAAAAAATTTTGATAAAAAAAACAAAACACGCAAGGTCACTGAAAAGTTGAGAGACAGATGAACAAGCAAAAGGATTTGAAGTTTGAGTGAGATATTGGAGGCAGGATTGACTGTTAAATTAAGCTGTGTAAGGTGGTAAAGAAATTGTGAGCAAGATAATGAAATAAGAATCTAATGCAAAACATTTATCAAGCAATTTTAAGAAAAGACCAATAGGGACTTCTTTTTTTAGGAAAAGCAGATTGTGGAAATCTTTAGATAGTACAACTTAAAGGAAACCTCTTTTGGAGAACCGAATGGGAAAAAAATTATAATTGCTCGAAATGATTCAATTGATCTAACTTATGGAATAGATTGTCAAATTTTCAATTATTTTATCGAAGCAGATTCGGAAATTTGAGAACTCAAAAAACTCAAGTGATTTGTTTTGGAGACAAGTTAGGATGCCAACTTTAATTAAATATTGCAAATTAGGATGCAAATTCTAATTAAATATTGCTAGGCAAAGACTCGATGAGAAACGTTCAGGAAAAAAATATTGGAGTTTTTGATTGATCATATGTTAGAGATTGAGAGATAGATAAATCAACAAGAGTAGCTGAAGAAATGGAACTGAAATATAATCAAATCAGATCAAACTCAAGCAAGAAGTGATTGTGAGAGATTTAACTTTTTTGTTTCTAAGTTTTGAGACCGAAATTGTTAGGAACTACGAGAAAAGCAACAATGAGATATAATAAAACTGAACCTATACTGTGATGTAGATTGATCAAGAAAAACTTCTATTGTTTCATTCAATTGAATTTCTTTCATTGGCTAAATAAAAGTTTAGGAAAACAATGAAGCTGAAAATTTTTAATTTCAATAGTTTATAGAAAGATGTTTAATCAAGGATAATTAACTTTCAGGGGGCTTAGGGAAGTATTTTAGATTGAAAACTATTAATCCAGAAAAATATATAAAGTTAATTCAGTTCAATTCCCGATAAGCTGATAATCTTCAGTGAGATTCGAATCAAATACAAAAAATAACTTCAAGTGAAAAAAATTAATCTGATAAGAGTTTGTTTCCCTCAGCGATGTCACAGAGTTATCCACTTAATTAACAATTGGACAAAATTCCCCCAATGATTCCGGTCATATACCCCAAAAATTAACGCAGGTGAAAACATTAATCTGATCAGATCTTTATTACGACCTCTGAGAAAAAAAAGATTAGGCTAATTGAGTAACATAGTCACGCAACCTTGACAAGTTGACCTCTCTCCGAAAACAGGCTTGACCTCTTGTTGCGCTATACTACTATTGTCATTGGAAATGATTAACTTCAGTATCAGCAAAGCCTAGCAACGTAAAGAATTAAAAATCGGGTTTTAAATCATCTTAAACAGATAACTTCTAAAGCCTGTCAATAACAGCGACTTTAGATGGAACAAAGTCAAATAACGACCCAAAAATAACATTTAAGATCGAACAAACTGCAGTCGAAAATTCAACTTGAACAAAAAGTGTCCAGAAAGAAACTCTTCGCGAGATTATTGCAACATAGGAAACAAAATCATAAAGGGCCATTGCGCATACTTCAACCTTTTCCAGAAATATCAGTTGCTAAGAGCAGGCGCATTAAATAAAACTGGATAACAAAAAAACAAACAAACCTACTAAAACTTTTCATTTTGATCGCTCGAGTCAGATTTGAAAGGGCTTCACTGCGATATAACATGGCCAACAGAAGGTTCGACAAGTGCAAAACAGGAAACCGAAAAAAAACTTTGTCTCGGTGAATTACTTTCAATTAGAAAAAAAAACACTTTGATTGAACAACCGAAGCGTTAGCAAAAAACTGCTTGCAAAGCGCACCAAATAAAAAAAATGAATTGGAAAAAGGAAAATGAGCCGACAGAAATTAGGACGAAATTACAAAACCGTTGTTTTCAATAAATATACTTGAAAACTTAATTGCTACCTAAAATGATCTAAAGGGCATTTTTATTTGAATTTGAGCATGTCAACTTTTACCATGTCAGAAGTATTTGCAGTTAGTGATATACGTGCATGTAAGAATTACGTGCAGCAAACTATGTAAGAAAAGTTCTTTACTGGAAAAAGTACATGCCGATTACAAGTCACTTGAAAATGAAACAGTTTCAATTAAAATAAAAACCATTTTTTGGAAATTATATTGCTAAAAAGAAACGTAACAAATCATAACAAATTCATTTGAAAAAAAAAACTGAAAAATGAGCCGACAGAAACTTGGACGAAAGCTACGAATCCGAAATAAGTTTATTTGAAAAAATATTTAGTACTACGAACTACGAAGTACATTTATTTAAACATCATTAACAAGTTTTCATTCGAGATTTTAATAAAATTCATACCTTCAGTTTGGCTTTGTTCAGCCATGGCCATCATGATATTCTGCAGACATGCCATGTATGACTCTAGAGCCCTCCAGCTTGAAGTGTCATGCAACACCATGTCACTGCTTCCTCCTCCCGCTGGACTCAAACGACCACTTTGATCATTTAAACTATCATTGTCACTTCGGTCACTATTGTCTGTGTCCATTCTCTCGTCCGATGAGTCGCATTGTCGAACTATGAAGACCTAAGGCACTCATGAAAACATACAATGATTATTCAAATATCTTTTTAAATTAACCGTAAAAATCGAATGCTCAGTTTCAATTTCTCCGCTGCTAGATCTCGGAAGAAGCTGTAGCAATCGAAGCCACACGCTCTCACAAGAGCCCCAGCACAACAAGCAGCCGCTTTTCTCACTCTACTCTTAGCGCAGTCCAAGTTCTTCACAATAACATCGTTCCACGAGGTCAACTTGTCACTTGCCAGACATTTCTGACCTCTTATATGCGGCAAAAAATACAAAACGCTTCAAGACAGCCAAGCTGGGCTGCCCAATAAAAATTCGCAGAGATAAGTTGCAAAAACCTGGCTAGAAGGAGTGATTTTACTAGCTTCATTGTTATCGTTGGTTAAATCCGCCTTTATTCTCTCCAACGCACGATCGCGGACAAGTTTCTGTCGGTCTACTATATCTTTCACAACATTAATCTCCAACTGAAGAAAAAATTTATACTGATTTGAAATTATTTTATATATTTGAATATATATCTCGAAAAGCATCTCTCAATTATTCTACATGTTTATTTGTATCTAACAAACATGTATGCAACATAGCAACTAACTCTTAGTTCTCGCCTACAAAAATGAAACGTGACAAAATTGATGTTTTTTTTCTGTCTCCTGAATGCATTTTGCACAAAAATAAATCCGTAGCAAAACAACTACAACATCACTAGCTGAACCCTGTATCTCAGATTTGGTATGTTCATTTCGGAAAAACTGAGCAAATAGGACAAAATGACGAAATTAGATACTTCAAGTCCATAGAATTTTCCGTACCAAAATTAACGAGAAGTTGCTTGAGCAGGGAGATTCACCAACCCGTTTTGACAAACTCGCTTGAACCTTTGATCTCGGAATCGGCAGCGTCAATTAAGAAAACGATAGGTTCAAAAAACTAAGTCAAAATGAAAAAATTGTTTTTTTTTACCCAGACCACAACGTTTTGTCTACAAAAATTATGGATAAAACACTCCTGCAGATACCATGTATACTATGGATACCATGTTCGATCTTATGGATACCATGTCCTATGGATACCATGGATACCATGTCTTATGGATACCAGATCCTATGGATAACCATGTCAGAAGTATTTGCAGTTAGTGATATACGTGCATGTAAGAATTACGTGCAGCAAACTATGTAAGAAAAGTTCTTTACTGGAAGAAAGTACATGCCGATTACAAGTCACTTGAAAATGAAACAGTTTCAATTAAAATAAAAACCATTTTTTGGAAATTATATTGCTAAAAAGAAACGTAACAAATCATAACAAATTCATTTGAAAAAAAAAACTGAAAAATGAGCCGACAGAAACTTGGACGAAAGCTACGAATCCGAAATAAGTTTATTTGAAAAAATATTTAGTACTACGAACTACGAAGTACATTTATTTAAACATCATTAACAAGTTTTCATTCGAGATTTTAATAAAATTCATACCTTCAGTTTGGCTTTGTTCAGCCATGGCCATCATGATATTCTGCAGACATGCCATGTATGACTCTAGAGCCCTCCAGCTTGAAGTGTCATGCAACACCATGTCACTGCTTCCTCCTCCCGCTGGACTCAAACGACCACTTTGATCATTTAAACTATCATTGTCACTTCGGTCACTATTGTCTGTGTCCATTCTCTCGTCCGATGAGTCGCATTGTCGAACTATGAAGACCTAAGGCACTCATGAAAACATACAATGATTATTCAAATATCTTTTTAAATTAACCGTAAAAATCGAATGCTCAGTTTCAATTTCTCCAGCTGCTAGATCTCGGAAGAAGCTGTAGCAATCGAAGCCACACGCTCTCACAAGAGCCCCAGCACAACAAGCAGCCGCTTTTCTCACTCTACTCTTAGCGCAGTCCAAGTTCTTCACAATAACATCGTTCCACGAGGTCAACTTGTCACTTGCTAGACATTTCTGACCTCTTATATGCGGCAAAAGAATACAAAACGCTTCAAGACAGCCAAGCTGGGCTGCCCAATAAAAATTCGCAGAGATAAGTTGCAAAAACCTGGCTAGAAGGAGTGATTTACTAGCTTCATTGTTATCGTTGGTTAAATCCGCCTTTATTCTCTCCAACGCACGATCGCGGACAAGTTTCTGTCGGTCTACTATATCTTTCACAACATTAATCTCCAACTGAAGAAAAAAATTTATACTGATTTGAAATTATTTTATATATTTGAATATATATCTCGAAAAGCATCTCTCAATTATTCTACATGTTTATTTGTATCTAACAAACATGTATGCAACATAGCAACTAACTCTTAGTTTCTCGCCTACAAAAATGAAACGTGACA
>NC_087067.1:57627985-57668680 GCF_963678635.1 Symsagittifera roscoffensis | reverse complement strand
CACAACCTATTCTCTTCATCAAACCACTAATCTTAGATTCAACAGGGTATTTTCTGAGAAAACAGAAAAAAAGTGTCCAAATTCCCTGGCAATGAAATTTTTCAAGCCTAGGGAGTAGAATAAGATAAAAAGAGACTAGCAGAATATGCAAACGAACTAAGGCAACAGCTGATTTTTCTATTGGTACAATTAATTACATCAATTGACAAATAGAGGTTCGAAGATTAAAATTGCTTTCGAATACTTTGGTAAAAATGACAGTAAATATTGAAATTTAAAAAACTCATAACTTTACTGGAGTTAAGCATTTGCATTAGAAATTGCTTCAATTTTAATCTGGTCACTACATTGATTGCAATAAACTTATCCTATTTAAAATAAACTTTATAATTCAAAAAGTCAAAAACTATTGCAATCAATGTAGTCACCAGATTAAAATTGAAGCATTTTCTAATGCAAATGCTTAACTCGAGTGAAGTTATGAGTTATTAAGCTTCAACTTTTACGGTAATTTTTACCGAATTATCCGAAAGCAATTTCAATCTTCGAACCTCTATTTGTTAATTGATGTAATTGATTGTACCAATGGAAAGACCAGCTGTTGCCTTGGTTCGTTTGCATATTCTGCTAATCTCTTTTAATCTTATTCCGCTCCCTAGGCTTGGAAAGTCTCAATACCAGGGAATTGAGAAGACTTCTTTTCTTTTTTTTCTCAGAAAAGACCCTGTTCAATCTAAGATTGGTGGAAGAGAACAGGTTTTGGTTATATTCCCTGCATTGGCGTATACAACCTACTTTTTTGAAAAACCGTTAAGAGTTTGAGAAAAGTTCAATGAAGTTTCTACCGTTTTTTGAAACTGTTTCGATGATAAATTAAGGGTTTAGTTGAAAGAAATAATTGCGGGGAACTTCCGTCCAGAAGCGGTCGGCTACTCATTAATTCAAGTAGAGAAACCGGTATGGATCTGCAAAAATACCAATTTGTTGAAATTTTGTTAGGTTTTTGAATTTTTTTTTATTGTGTAAGACGATCCAAGCAGTTATATGTTTGACGGTTCAAAGAACAGGTTAAGCTAATCCTATCTGCAGGCGTGTTTTATCCATAGTTTTGTAGAGAAACTGTTATGGTCTGGGTATGTAGCCAATTTTTGTCCTATTTTTTGAACCTATATTTTTCCAAATTGACGCTGTCGATTCCGAGATTAAAGGTTCAAGCGGAAAACTGGGTTGAGGTATCTCTCCTGCTCAAGCTAAGTCTCGTTAATTTTGGTACGGAAAACTCTAAGGACTTGAAGTATCCAATTTGTCAATTTATCCTACTTTGTTCAACTTTTCTAAAACGAACACACCAAATCTGAGATACAGGGTTGAGCTAGTGATGTTGCAGTTGTTTTGCTACGGATTTATTTTTGTGCAAAATGCAGTTCAGGAGACAAAAAACATAGTTTTTTTGTCACGTTTCATTTTTCTATGCGAAAACTAACAGTTAGTAGCTATGTTGCATACAAGTTTCTTAGATACAAATAAACATGTGGAGTATTTTAGAGTTGCTTTTCGAGATATATATTCAAATATAAATTATAATTTCAAATCAGTATACATTTTCATGAAAGATATAGTAGACCGACAGAAACTTGTCCGCGATCGTGCGTTGGAGAGAATAAAGGCGGGTTTAACCAACGATAACAATGAAGCTAGTAAATCACTCCTTCTAGCCAGGTTTTTGCAACTCATCTCTGCAAACTCTTTTTGGGCAGCCCAGCTTGGCTGTCTTGAAGCGTTTTGTATTCTTTTGCCGCATATAAGAGGTCAGAATTGTCTGGCAAGTAACAAATTGACCCCGTGGAACGATGTTATTGTGAAGAAATTGGACTGCGCTGAGAATAGAGTGAGAAAAGCGGCTGCTTGCAATGCTGGGGCTCTTGTGAGAGCGTGTGGCATTGAATGTTACAGCTTCTTCCGAGATCTAGCAGCGGAGAAATTGAAACTGAGCATTCGATTTTTACGGTTAATTTAAAAAGATATTTGAATAATCATTGTATGTTTTCATGAGTGCCTTAGGTCTTCATAGTTCGACAATGCGACTCATCGGACGAGAGAATGGACACAGACAAAAGTGACCGAAGTGACAATGATAGTTTAAATGATCAAAGTGGTCGTTTGAGTCCAGCGGGAGGAGGAAGCAGTGACATGGTGTTGCATGACACTGCAAGCTGGAGGGCTCTAGAGTCATACATGGCATGTCTGCAGAATATCATGATGGCCATGGCTGAACAAAGCCAAATTGAAGGTATGAACTTTATTAAAATCTCGAATGAAAACTTGTTAATGTTGTTTAAATAAAAGTACTTTGTAGTTCGTAGTACTAAATATTTTTTCAAATAAACTTATTTCGGATTCGTAGCTTTCGTCCAAGTTTCTGTCGGCTCATTTTTCAGTTTTTTTTTTTTCAAATGAATTTGTTATGATTTGTTACGTTTCTCTTTAGCAATACAGTGCTGATTTAAATTATCCGGACAAAACGAACAAAACTTGAATTTTCGAAAGCGTTTTTCTCAAATTGGGTTAAGATTAGACAAAAAGTGAAGAGGACAGAAGTTGCTTAAAATTTCACCAGAATTATTATGGTGCCATTTTTTCTCCGAAATTCTCAACAAAAATTTTACCGCAAAAATGGGTCATTTTGGCTTTTTTCAATTAATCAAAAATTACGATGAAACTACTTTGTTAATTGATATGAAATTTATATCACAGGAAGCCTCTTACGCAGTTCAACAAAGTTTAAGAAGGGTTAAATCTCCAAAAATTTGCGCAAATTGTTTAAAATTTATTTTTAAACGGAGATTCTGGGTTTTATATAGTAAAAATCACATTTATTGACTATCAAGTGAAATTTTTTTCATTTATACTGGTTTTTGGAGATTTAACCCTTCTTAAACTTTGTTGAGCTGCGTAAGAGGCTTCCTGTGATATAATTTTCATATCAATTAACAAAGTAGTTTCATCGTAATTTTTGATTAATTGAAAAAAGCCAAAATGACCCATTTTTGCGGTAAAATTTTTGTTGAGAATTTCGGAGAAAAAATGGCACCATAATAATTCTGGTGAAATTCTAAGCAACTTCTGTCCTCTTCACTTTTTGTCTAATCTTAACCCAATTTGAGAAAAACGCTTTCGAAAATTCAAGTTTTGTTCGTTTTGTCCGGATAATTTAAATCAGCACTGTATTGCTAAAGAGAAACGTAACAAATCATAACAAATTCATTTGAAAAAAAAAAACTGAAAAATGAGCCGACAGAAACTTGGACGAAAGCTACGAATCCGAAATAAGTTTATTTGAAAAAATATTTAGTACTACGAACTACAAAGTACTTTTATTTAAACAACCTTGTTTTGCACTTGTCGAACCTTCTGTTGGCCATGTTATATTGCAATGAAGCCCTTTCAAATCTGACTCGAGCGATCAAAATGAAAAGTTTTATTAGGTTTGTTTATTTTTTTGTTATCCAGTTTTATTTAATGCGCCTGCTCTTAGAAAGTGATATTTCTGGAAAAGGTTGAAGTATGCGCACCGGCCCTTTATGATTTTGTTTCCTATGTTGCAATAATCTCGCGAAGAGTTTCTTTCTGGACACTTTTTGTTCAAGTTGAATTTTCGACTGCAGTTTGTTCGATCTCAAATGTTATTTTTGGGTGATTCTGAATGTCTAATAGCTGTCGTTATTTGACTTTGTTCCATCTAAAGTCGCTGTTATTGACAGGCTTTAGAAGTTATCTGTTTAAGATGATTTAAAACCCGATTTTTAATTCTTTACGTTGCTAGGCTTTGCTGATACTGAAGTTAATCATTTCCAATGACAATAGTAGTATAGCGCAACAAGAGGTCAAGCCTGTTTTCGGAGAGAGGTCAACTTGTCAAGGTTGCGTGACTATGTTACTCAATTAGCCTAATCTTTTTTTTCTCAGAGGTCGTAATAAAGATCTGATCAGATTAATGTTTTCACCTGCGTTAATTTTTGGGGTATATGACCGGAATCATTGGGGGAATTTTGTCCAATTGTTAATTAAGTGGATAACTCTGTGACATCGCTGAGGGAAACAAACTCTTATCAGATTAATTTTTTTCACTTGAAGTTATTTTTTGTATTTGATTTGAATCTCACTGAAGATTATCAGCTTATCGGGAATTGAACTGAATTAACTTTATCTATTTTTCTGGGTTAATAATGTTCAATCTAAGATAATTCCCTAAGCCCCCTGAAAGTTAATTATCCTTGATTAAACATCTTTCTATAAACTATTGAATTTAAAAGTTTTCAGCTTCATTGTATTCCTAAACTTATGTTTAGCCAATGAAAGAAATTCAATTGAATGAACCAATAGAAGTTTTTCTTGATCAATCTACATCACAGTTCAGGTTCAGTTTTATTATATCTCATTGTTGCTTTTCTCGTAGTTCCTAACAATTTCAGTCTCAAAACTTAGAAACAAAAAAGTTAAATCTCTCACAATCACTTCTTTTGCTTGAGTTTCATCTGATTTGATTATATTTCAATTCAATTTCTTCAGCTACTCTTGTTGATTTATCTATCTCTCAATCTCTAACATTTGATCAATCAAAAACTCCAATATTTTTTTCCTGAACGTTTCTCATCGAGTCTTTTTCTAGCAATATTTAATTAAAATTTGCTTCCTAGTTTGCAATATTTAATTAAAGTTTGCATCCTAACTTGTCTCCAAAACAAATCACTTGAGTTTTTTGAGTTCTCAAATTTCCGAATCTGCTTTGATAAAATAATTGAAAACTTGACAATCTATTCCATAAGTTAGATCAATTGAATCATTCTTTCATTTCGAGCAATTTATAATTTATTTTTTTCCCATTCGGTTCTCCAAAAGAGTTTTCCTTTAAGTTGTACTATCTAAAGATTTCCACAATCTGCTTTTCCTATAAAGTGAAATCCCTATTAGTCTTTTCTTAAAATTGCTTAATAAACGTTTTGCATTAGATTCTTATTTCATTATCTTGCTCACAATTTCTTTACTACCTTACACAGCTTAATTTGTCAGTCGATCCTGCCTCCAATATCTCACTCAAACTTCAAACCCTTTTGCTTGTTCATCCGTCTCCCAACTTTTCAGTGACTCCAGTCATTCATCCAGTAAGATTTCTTTCCTTTAATTTTTCATTTTTTTACAATTTAAGGTTGAAATTTTTTTCCCACTGAAGGGTTCAGGGAACTTTTTTCTTTTTCTATCAATGAGATGAATTCCACCCTTCGTTCTGTAACCCAATCATTTTCTGGTCTTCAGATGAAAAACAAATAATAAATAATAAAAAAAACTGTTTTGTCAGGTGAAAAAAAATTGTTGTATCACTTTTATTTCTCAATAAAGTACTCATATATTATATATATAGACTCTTGCGAGTATTTTTTTCAAAATTTTTTCCCAAATTTTTTAAATTTATTTTTTTTCTACGCAAAAATCCCGACTTTCACTGCTTCGCAGTGAAAGTAGAGCACTTTTTCTTCATAAAAATCGCTTAATTCCCGGTAGTTTTCGAGAAAATCGACTTTTTTGGATTCAGACCCGTGCTCTTACGCAAAATTACGAAAAATTACTTAGAAAAATTACTGGCAATGTGTTCTACACTTCTAAGTTAAATATAGCCAACAGATAAGATGTTTATCACTCTCGCAAAAAGAAATATTAATAATAATTCAAAAATTGTTCTTCGAGCAAAAAAAAACCGATGTCACTTTTATTTCACAATTAAGTACTTATATATTGTATATAGACCCTTGCGAGTTTTTTTTGAATTTTTTCCCCAATTTTTCTACTTATTTTTATTCTACGCAAAAATCCCGACTTTCACTGCTTCGCAGTGAAAGTAGAGCACTTTTTCTTCATAAAAATTGCTTAATTCCCAGTAGTTTTCGAGAAAGTTGACTTTTTGGATTCAGACCCGTGCTCTTTCGGAAAGTTACGAAAAAACACTTAGAAAAATTACTGGCAATGTTTTCTACTCTTTTCAGTTGAATCCTGCATTTAGATCAGAAGTTTTTTTGCTCTCACAAATTGAACGATTGAGAATGTGAACTGCTTTTTATTCTTAGATTATGTCGATCAAAGAGATAACAGTTTGTGATTGGAGAAAAATATTCATGTACATTCCATCATATGGAGAAGATGTTGTGATTGTAAAAACTTTCGAAACAAGGAAAGGATAATGGGAGGTCCGTGATGTGGCAACTATTCCGGAGGTTCTTTTTAAAGAGTACAATAATTATGTCGGTACAGTGGATTCGGATATTCACGATGAGCAAGTAGAAGTTGACTTTTATTGGAATAAAATTAAAAAACGATCCCTCAACGTTAGAGAAAATATGGATATTACAACAATTCCACAAAGTGTGCGTCATCATTTTTGTGATTATGATGTGTGTAAGCAACCGATGACGGAAAACCAATTAGGACTTGTAATGGCTCAGGAGGAGTTTGAGTTGATTTGGAATTTAGAAAATGACTGGGATAGAGTGATTCCCAGAGAAAGCGGGAAAGAGACAAGTGATAAAGAAAATAAAGAATAAACTCCATTTCCGAATGCTATGTCCCCTATTCTATTCACTTCTCCGCATGTAAATAGAAAGAGAAAGTTCGACTCTTTATTTCAAAAGGAAACGGACACCCCGAATGAGACGTTGGACAGATCGCATCTTCTGTTATCGAATGGAGAAAAAGTGGATATTCACAGTCAAGCAAAGAAAGTGAAAAAGAAGCTTAATTTTTGAGGTTGCTCAGACTCAAAAAAAGAAGTTTCGTATTACCTGTTTGTGAAATATAGTTGTGAAAAAGAGTGAATTACAAGTACTGTGAAAAAAAAAACGCATATAATAATCATCAACAACAAAAATTTTACAATTTGAGTATAGAGTATAGGCAAAATAAATTTAATAGAGTCCACATAAGTCCATTTTCTGAATGTTTTTATCTATCAGATGTGTTAAAGGTTCATTGAATTGAATATTTTTGTAATGGTCAACTTTTTTTCGTAAAGAATCTCCAAAATAAAATTGATCACCTTTTCTCGCAATAAGTATCCAATGTGTCCCAGGACTTGTAGCAACATCTGTATTAACAATACAAAAGGAATTTTTTGGTAGAGTTTTTGGGCTGAAATTGGCAGGGTAGCATCCTAGAAATCGGTAGCGAAGAGATCCTATAGAAAAAATTATTTTCGAAGTTGTTCATTATCCATGTTTTGTGACAGTACCAGTTTCATGTATCAAAGTTGTAACAAGTTTTTCTCCCAGTACAAAAACTTCGATGGTTTCCGTCAAAGCTTTACTGAAATACAATTCAACTCTCAAGCTAGCTGCTACAACATCAGGGTAATACAAATGAACATTTGATTCTTGCATAGAAGTTAGATCAAAAGCTAAAACATAATGATTTTCATAGTGATTCAGATTAATTCCGGGTCCATCATCCGTGAATTTCAACGCTTCCATGGTTTCAACAAATGGTCTCAAGTTGTCTTCACACTTCATTTCGATTACAATCTGATTTCCGCGAACAATTTTAAGCTCTCGAAGACCAAGTTTTCGATAGTTGAAAGGGTTCTCTTTCTTCTGTCCAGTAAAAGATCCATTAATTTGCGTTGCTATTGCCAGGGATCGAATTGGTCCATTATTGAAAATGTTCTCTTGAATGAATTGGTTTTGCCCTTTGGGAATAATATATGTTTTTGGGACAGATTCTATGTAGTTGTAAGCAGCTGGTTGTTTTCGTATATTGGACTTGATTTCCAGGAGTTTGTGTTCATCGATAGCTACCTGTCTGCTGAAAAGAGATGCGGCTGTAATTTTTACTTGAATTTCTTCAGTACTATCAGTGAAAAGATAAAATTGAGGTTGTGATCGAATGAGTCTTATTCGAACATTAACATTTGGTAGAAGTAATTTACCACAGGTGAATAAATCAACTGCAAGTGGACCGTACACTTCAATTTCGTCTCTAAGAGTTTCCGTTTTTCGATCAATAAAAACTTGCGCAGTTTTATCATTAGGGTTTGCTTCATATGTGTAACTTTGCCCAATAGTTATAGCTTCTTTTCTTCCTTTTGTGCCTGATATCTCGTTTGATAGGAATGCTTTGTGAGGATAAAGACCGTTTGAGGTATGCACTTGCTCATTATTCAAAAATACTTAAACATTTGAGAAAAGCGAGTTTAAAAAGTTGTTAACTAGGAAGACATCATCGGTATCTTCTATCTTCCGATTCCCCTTAAGAACGGAAAATTTGAGACTTAGAGCAATTTCTTGCAGATCCAGGAATATATTTCGATCTGTTTCCAGCTGGAATTCGATACTAGCTTCATTCAGTGAGTTGATAGGAAAAGTTTGTTGAATGTTGGACCATTGAACATGTTCCAAAAGTGAAATTTTGTCAAAGAGTTCCAAGGAGGAATGAGATGCACTTTCATGGAAGGATAGCATTTTATTCTTTAAGTTTCTGAAAAAATCAGTCCGACTGTTTTCAATCTTTTTCTTTATTTTAACTGGTTTTCGTTTTTTCTTTTTGAATTTTTCCCACCTCCTGTTTGCTTTCTAATTGTTTCCCTCGCTGTCCGTTTTACCGCTTTTTTATGTTAGTTTTTCCTGATAAGACATTCCCCACTTCGGATGCTCCCGTTTCAAATAAATCTCTTCCAATTCTTTTAGCAGCAGGAACATAATATTTTTTCAAAATTGGGAAAGCGGTACTAACCACTGTCCCAGCCAACGATCCCAATCCACGACCTCTCTGTCGTGGTACTCCTTTAAAATATGGTAATGAAGTCCGTGCATCCATTTTTTGTGAAAGAAAAAGAATTAAATGAATTTGAATTACTGTTTCCGAATTAGTAGCGTAACCCTGGGGCAACCATTCGAGATGAAAGGTATTAATTCTCCTGTGGGTGCGCGAAGCTCAATTTTAATTGAGTGAAATGAGTTACGTAAAAGTTTTCGGAATTGCAAAATATCAAAGCTGTAGTAATTAGTCGTTTTAGTAACAGATAAACTTTCTCTTGAAATCTTCTGTTCGAACGGAAAATATCTCAGTATTGGAACTTTAGTGTCTCCGAGCACAGAGTATTCGACAATGTCCGTGTAAACCAAAACTGAGTGAATTCTTTGTATGTCAATTGGATAAGGAGCATTTTGAGATTCAGGATAATCATAGAAGTCTGAATCAAAACCCGTGGTTGTCCGTAGATCGCTGCTTCCAAAATAAATTCCGCATGATCGATTTGGTAACTTGATTTGTAATTTGCGGGAAATTGGGTTTAGTTCCCATTTCAAATTATTTTGATTGATTTTTATTAACTTTTTCAAAACAGAATTCATGGAAATCAAAATTTCGTCCACAGATGAATAGAATCCAGGTTCTATATGGAATTCTTTAATTTTTCCGTAATCAAAAGATTTCCCAAATACTTTACTTTTGGACCAATCATCTGCATTTCTGTACCAAAACGTTCCATTGCTCACGTTGTTATACACGGCTGGATAAGAAATTTCTAGTAAGGCCACTTCCCATTCCCCTTCAAATTCAAGTTGATCCGGTAAAAAGTTTGTAAACGACGCTAGCGAATTATCGGGATACACGTTGAACGAGGCTGAAGAGACCAACTCTACGATATAACTACTCATTGTCGAATGTTTACTTTTTGCAACTCTTGTTCGTAATAACGACCGTCCAGAATTTTGTTCTCCGAGTCCTTTATTTTAAATGTTACGATTGGACGATCTGTACTTATTTTTTTCCACTGTGTAAATTCTGTCGGTAAACTGAGGCTTGTACCCTTTGCGGAAAGAAAAATCATCATATGCTAGTCTTACTTTGTCACCCAATTCAAATTTAGGTTTCTGTATTTTAAGCTTTTTCATTTTTCCCATTGTAAAGAACCTGTAAAAAGTGTTTGTTTTCCACTTTTTCCGGAGCCAGTCCAGTAGTCGTGTTTAATCTAGAGTTGAGGGTTTTGGCAAAGTTTGGGATAGCTGGAACGTACTTTAAAGTATCCTTATCTTCCATATATCTATACATTATATTTTTGAGGGATTGAATATATCTTTCCGCGTAAAGAGCCTTTTTCTCTGTATGAATGTGATATACTGTTATTCCAGCATCTTCGCAAAAGTTTTTAAAATCTGCCAAAAACTCTTTACCACTATCAATCCATAGTTTTTTCGAAAAAGTAAGGTCATTTTTCTGAGAACATAGACTAATAAAGCAAGCTTTTGCACTCTCAGTGTTTTTGTTTCGCATTGTACCCACTCTTACAAACCTTGAACGAATCAACTATAATCATCAGATATTTTACACCGGAGTTGAATTCAGCAAGTTTATCTACTTGAGCTAAATCCATACACCAAATTTCGTTTTTATATCTGCATTGAACCGGAAGACGAGGATGTTTTCTTTTCATTTGTTTAAACTGGGTATCAGCACTTTTTCCTTCCAGAAACAACCTAACCTTTCTTATTGGTATTTTACTTAACCGAGCTAAATTATGAACTGAACCATAGGATGCCTCACCTTTCCTGTACAGTTTTGTCAGTTTCAGCTTCTCAGAAAGAGTAGGGAAGCCAGGAACCCTGTTGTTGTTCGACATGTGGATTATTCACTAATGAAGTAGTTAAACTGATGGCTTTAAGAATAACGTAGTGTAAATCAGATATCCGAGCTTTTTTTCCGCGTATCGAGTTGATGAATGTGGCTACGTTTATTTGCGTATCAACATTATCTACAATTATTGTCAAATTCGCTGAAATTTTGATTTGTGGAGATTCAAAGAGAGCGTTTAAAATTTTTTTTCTTGTTATGATCGCTCCCAATAAATGATAATAGTTTTTGCTTCACCTCTTCAGTTTTTCCCGACAATATTTCCCTTGGAAGCTTCTCAATTTCTTTTATTGGTTTTTTTATCTGATTCGGTTTCAGTGTTGTTTGAAAAAAACCGTCGTCTGGAAATGAATATGTGCTCTCTCCTGCTTTTTGATGAGAGTTAAATTGATCCCATAGAAAAAAGGGTATAAGAACAAACTTATGGGTTTCTTTTCCCATTCACTCAACTTGTGATTGGAATTTTTCAATGGTTATACGTGTCAATAGGTTGCTCAGCTGTAACCCTTTAGGTGATGCCAAAAGAATTTTTTTTTCTTTTTGGGAGGTCTTTTTTGAAATGATTCTCTTTAAAACTCCTGCAAATTTCTTGATGTCCTTCTTTTTAATGTTTCCGAAGTTTCCCTTGACCAAATTGACAGCACACTCACAAAGAAGTCTGAGAAGTTCTTTGGAACAATTTTGGAGGACAATTTTTTGTAGAGATGGGTTGAATTCTTGAATAAGCTTCAGAGTAAAATAGTTCTGTTGATTTATCATTGATATCTGTTATCCGAGTCTTACTGCTCGGTAGAAAAAATTTTGAAGGGAATGAAGTACACTCTGTACAGTATCTTATCGAATCAGGAGTTCTTGGACATAAGTCAATCATTAAATGACCATAGCTTTCAGCTGTCGCCTCATGATACCACTTAACTAACTCTTTACCTAATCCTAACTGTCTAGCCAGAGCACTAATTTGATTTACATCTCGAGGAGATTTGAATAAGACTAGATGAGTGTTTTGAAGCTCTGCATCGCGACCTGTAGGTGTATTATGGAAAAGATTGTGTTTGATATAAATACAATTAAGTTTTCTATGTCTTCCTGCTGTTGCCAGCTTGTCAAATTCTTTCGATTTAAATAATTCTTCACTGGAATCGTCAAAAATTAGAAGATAATTTGTTCCATCAAATCAATACAAGTCAATACATATGATAAATTCCAAGTCTGAAATTTCTTCTCGCATTTTATCATAAAGAGGTTGATAGTACTGATAAAAATATAATATTTTTCCAAAAGGAGGAGAAAATGTTCCATTTTTTAACATATTGTAGATTAAAACACTCTTCCCAGAACCACTAGGACCAATTAAAGCCATGAAAACTCTTTCCTTACTTGAAATAATTTTATTCATTTTTTCTAGACTAATAATGAAAACATTTAATTCTGAAATGATTAGGCAATCCTACGCTAAGTTGAAAATTACCGGAACCTCCGTTGTTAACTTAAAACCGCCGCCGCCGCCGCAGCGTTGTTAATTTGACTACGCCGTAGTTAGTTTCACAACGACGCGCATGACCCCAGCGCTCGTGTTATAGTTTTGAAGGTGGAATTTATCCTGGACGGGGAGATGGTAAAACGTAACCGACACAACTTGATAAAATTGCTACCCAAACAGATGATTCCTCACATGTGTTAGCCAGAATAATTCGAAATACATTTGTCAAAACAAGAATTAGAATCACTATAACTTGAAAAGAAAAGAACAAAAAAGAGAGAGAACATTCCTGAGAACATATTGTCCTAGGAATTCTTTCACCATTTTGTTCATCGAAAACTAATGTAGATGCAGTGATCGCATCAGTTGAATCCGTCATTTGTTCCACTAATAAATCAATAATTTTTGAAAAAAATGAATAATGATGATCAAAACAAATACAAACTTGAATCATTAAAAAAGATTGAGTTTGAACCAATTATCCTCTACATGCTTCTGTAACCATGTCCCCATAAAGAAAGCTTTTTTCTGTGCACAATGAGTGTTGACTTTGGCATGTTTTTCCAAGTAGGAGTCACATTTACACAATTTCGAAGGATCAATCAAAACATCAATCATTTTTGGATAACCGTAGTCTGCAATATCGTAGAATTTTCTGTTGAATATTGATTCCAAGAGCTTACACTTCTCGATACCTTTTGAAAAAAAATTTGCTATCAGCAGGTGCTTTTTGTGCATTCCACCCAACACAGTCTGATATTATGCGAACGTAATAGTTGTTTGTTGATCCATTGGGGTTCGTAAAAAAATTGATCGAATCAGAGTTTGTCACTATATCCAACGTTTCCTGTAAGTGATGATAAGGAATCTCTCCTGAGTTCCATTCGATGTTGTGGACATTGTTTGTCAACCAAGCACCTTGTCTCTTTTCTTTATCGGATAAAAAGTTCATAATATAAGGTTGGAGAAATGACAAACCAATAGCTGCTCTATTTTTGTAAATCCCAATTTCTTTAACCACTCCATTTGTGAATAACTCAACATCTACAACAACGATTGAACTCATATCCTTACAACTTAACTTCACGATAGATTTTAGGGTAAAATGTTTTAATGTACAAACAGTAAACTAGTCCTGTCACGTGCCCGAAAAAGCAACAATTTAAAAAGTCTGGAAACGGTAATGCATAGCAGTACCCTTTTCCTGTCTCGTAACGTGCCTTCATATAACCTGACGCATCATGAAGAACTGCATGTAATCTTAGTATTTTAGAAACACTCAAAAAGTAGTCTAATTTGGAGTTTCCAATCCCAATGATACCTCCATAAACACACTCTTCATCCAATGAGACCGAGTCATCAATTTCCTGACAAGCTGATAAGAAATAGTTTTTTTTTTCTAACCGTGTTTTGAGGATATTGTGCTGAAATCTTCTGCTTTCTTTGAGTTATTCTATATAGATTCGTATTCATTCTCTAAAGGTTAATGTATTTCTAAATCGGGAATCGTATGAGAATGAACAAAATTTAATAACGCAGTATATTCTTTATCTGAAAAGTTAATGCTCTGTTTAATCTCGAAATGGTTGGACAAAAACGCACCTTAGTTTCCAAAAACGCACCTTGACCTAGCAATCGACGAAAAAACGATAGAAAAGCCTAAAAAAAGTGTCTGGGACTGTAAAAAAGCAAGTAACACCCAAAAAACTAATTTGGGTCTAGAAAATCGAAATTGAACCAATTTTTTGGCAAAAAAGTGCTCTTAATTACGAAAACGCACTTAGACCCAATTTAGTATAAAACAGCGGAAACCTATCCCAGAACATCGAAAAAAGGTCTAATAGCATCAGAAAAGCAAGAGTTTGCCAAAACAACAAAATTAAGCTCATTTTAAGGCCAAAAACATTGAATTTGGCTTAAACCCAATTTTTTTCCAAAAACGCACCTAGACCCAATTTAGTATAAAACAGCGGAAGTCTATCCCAGAATATCGAAAAAAGGTCTAATAGCATCAGAGAAGCAAGAGTTTGCCAAAACAACAAAATTATGCTCATTTTAAGGCCAAAAACCTGGAATTTGGGTTAAACCCAATTTTTTCCAAAAACGCACCCATACCCAAAATAAAGTAAAATACTTCAAATGATGCTCACAATTCTCAAAGTATGTCCAATAGCATCCGAAAAATCATAGTTTGTCATAAAAATGAATTTAGTTTTATTTTTTGGCCAAAAATATGGAATTGGGCTTAAACCCATTTTTTTTTTCAAAAACGCACCTATTTCCAAAGTAGTATGATCAATTGTAGACAGCTTGTAGCACAACTAAAGCTTTTGGAGGCACAAAGTCAAGCGATCAAAATCAATATAAGGCAACAACAACAATCAACTGCAATGGAATATTGATTGGGGCTAATTTGTATCTTTTAAGGGCAAAAAAACCTATTCAAAATTGGTAATTTTTGGGGTTTTTGGTAATTTTTGGGGTTAACCCTAGTTTTTCAAAACAGTGCTTCAAAGTGCATCAATTCAGTGGAGTTTAATCTCTAAATAACCTTCGAGTATTGTTAGGGCCAGTAGGTTTTGGTAAACTGTTTTTCTTGAAATCAACACAAAAAAAATAGAAAAAAAATGCAGTTTTTTGCTTTTTATTTTTAAGCAAAAAAAATCCACCCGACTTTTTTTGGACAAGAAACAATATGAAAACATTTTCAATCGATTCAAAAAGGTTATATTCGTGTTACTCTTGAAAAAAATTTCAATTTAAGGTAATTTGTTTTTCTCTAAAATCAATTGAATGATATTTTAGGACAAGTGCGATTTTGGGAACCAAGTTCGGTCTAACTCCTACTTTGGTGTTTTAGCAATAGAAAAAAAACCAAAAAGCAGTTATCAAACATTTTGCGGATGTGGACTTTTATTAGTCACCAAAATCCCCACAGATAGTATTAGGTATTGTAAAAGGTTAGAAACATTCATATATGCGACCTAAGATAAAAAAAAATCTTAATCCCACAATTTTTTTAGTAACGTTTAGTTTTTAATCACTGCGAAACAAAAAAAAATCAAAAACGTTGAAAAGTATAACAAGGCGCAGCTAGAAGACAGATCTTGCTACTTGCACAGTAGTTTTTTGGAAGATAATGCTTTTGAAAGCCTTTTTGTGAGCTCAATGCTCGATTTCAACTGGAAATTTTTGAATTTAGATTGGTTTAGATGAGGTTGCCTTAAAAAAATTTTTCAAGAAAGAGAGGGTCGGAGCAGCTATTACTTAGTCGGTAGTTTCAAAAAATGTTGGTTGGGGCTAATTTGTATCTTTTTAGGGCAAAAAAAATCTATTCAAAATTGAGTTAAATCTATAGAGAATTTTCGAGTGTTGTTTGGGTCAGTAGGTTGTGGTAAACCGTTTTTCTTGAAATCAACACAAAAAAGGGGAAAAAAAGCAGTTTTTTTGCTTTTTATTTTTAAGCAAAAAAATCCAAAATTCCCGAATTTTTTTGGACAAGAAACGATATGAAAACATTTTCAATCGATTCAAAAAGGTTATATTCGTGTTACTCTCGAAAAAAAACTACAATTTAGTCGCTCCAATATCGATAGAACTTGTTCCTGCTCCAATATCTTCTCGCTCTGCCCTTCTCCATCATTATTTGCATTCGGTTCTTTGGCGTCTATCTCCACCGCCTGTCACAGCCATGTTCGCCATTCTATCAGTTAGGCCCGCTGTGTCGCCGTTTCCGTTCCCAGTTCCGTTTGTTCCTGCCACGGACCCGAATGGAAAGCTAGAGTTTTCATTCACTACAAAGCGAGAAGAGGGATGTTCTCGCTAGAGTTCTTAGTGAGAAAAAACCAAGGTCATAACTAATGAGTTTTCTGGTGAACGAAGAACAGTGTGTGAAAAAAGATGAAAATTGAAAGATTGAAACAAAGTTCAAACTGTTCAGGCGCCATTTTAAAGTTGACTTTCATTGTTTTCATTTTTCGTATTTTATGACATTGAATTCTACTTTTAAATACCGAAATTTATGGCAGTTCGTTATTCTTTGTTGACTTGTAATTTCCGATAATTACGGTTAATTTACCTTTAAAAACTAGAACTTGGGTTCCTTTCTCAGCTCATACTCGCGACAACTTGTATAACTTGCTCCCGGCCCTTTTGCCTCCGATGTGTCTCAATCGCTACTACATAGCAGAGGGAGTCAGTCTCTACTCTCAGGAAACATGGCGTCTAGTTTTCGAACACACCGGTCGTAAAGTGGTCTGTGAACACATAAATGACGTCATCAAGTTCTATGTCAGCCAATCAGAAGCGGAGAATCACGCGGCCAGGGAGGCTGTGTGTGCGTGTGTGACAGAGTTGGTCACTAAGATTGACAAGGATGTGTTGGTTGGCCACGTGAACACTTTGCTGGAGCTGCTGCTAATTTGTTTCGATGACGACAGGTAAAATTTAATGTTACACGTTTTCCAGGTCTATGTCAACGTTTGAAAGTATGAACGATTTCTGATAGAGTTAATTCAAAAAATCTATATGATATTTTTATCTGGATTATGTGTGTTAACCGAACCGGATTTAGAAAATATGTATTATTGCATCTGTTTTTGACAAATATGCTCGTTGCTAAAACGAGGACTTGTATTTCTTTGAGCATTTCTTTTTTTGTACTATAGCTGGCCGGTCAGAGATTCAGCCTGCGTAGCGACCGATTTCTTCGTCGAAGCCTTTCCAGACGAGTGCATGAGCTCTGCAGATGAAATCGCAGACAATTTCTATCACAACTTGAACGTCAATATTCCATCTGTACGAGAGGGCGCAGCTATCGCGTTGAAAAAGTTCCGTTCCGTTTATCCTGACTGGGTTGAAGGTGTGATGGCAGAAATGAAAAAAGGACTCGGACAAGTTGCCAGTCAAGAGGAAAATTCGATTCTAAACGACGGGCGTGAAAAAGGTGCGTTTTCCATTCTGATGACCCCAATTCTAAAAAATTCTAGTTAAAAGTTGCCACGACAAATGTTGAAGTTCTGTAGGCTTCCTTTTTTGAAGTGCAAAAAAAACAGTATTATAGGACCAGCTTTATAGGATTTAGTGTTGTTACTGTGTGATTCCCGAAGCAGGCTGTTCATTGTTCTAAGCAGGCGTTTTTATTTGTTTCAGGTCCTACAAGCTATTCGGTTGTGAAGCAAGTGCATGACAATGACCCGAGTCTCCATGAGAACCAAGTCATGTACTCATGTGGTTCACTCGCCCCCAAAATGAAAAAGGGCAGTTCTAAACGGGCAAAGGTAAATAATATCAACCAATTGCATCCCCGTAAAATCCATTCAAAGGTACTGCGCATTGTCAATATTTTAGACTCATGTTTTATAGGTTCCGTGGCTTGACTTTTCAAATTAATGAGCATTTTACACAATTTCAAAGGATCAATCAAAACATCAATCATTTTTGGATAACAGTAGTCTGCAATATCGTAGAATTTTCTGTTGAATATTGATTCCAAGAGCTTACACTTCTCGATACCTTTTGAAAAAAAATTTGCTATCAGCAGGTGCTTTTTGTGCATTCCACCCAACACAGTCTGATATTATGCGAACGTAATAGTTGTTTGTTGATCCATTGGGGTTCGTAAAAAAATTGATCGAATCAGAGTTTGTCACTATATCCAACGTTTCCTGTAAGTGATGATAAGGAATCTCTCCTGAGTTCCATTCGATGTTGTGGACATTGTTTGTCAACCAAGCACCTTGTCTCTTTTCTTTATCGGATAAAAAGTTCATAATATAAGGTTGGAGAAATGACAAACCAATAGCTGCTCCATTTTTTTAAATCCCAATTTCTTTCACCACTCCATTTGTGAATAACTCAACATCTACAACAACGATTGAACTCATATCCTTACAACTTAACTTCACGATAGATTTTAGGGTAAAATGTTTTAATGTACAAACAGTAAACTAGTCCTGTCACGTGCCCGAAAAAGCAACAATTTAAAAAGTCTGGAAACGGTAATGCATAGCAGTACCCTTTTCCTGTCTCGTAACGTGCCTTCATATAACCTGACGCATCATGAAGAACTGCATGTAATCTTAGTATTTTAGATTTTCATAGTGATTCAGATTAATTCCGGGTCCATCATCCGTGAATTTCAACGCTTCCATGGTTTCAACAAATGGTCTCAAGTTGTCTTCACACTTCATTTCGATTACAATCTGATTTCCGCGAACAATTTTAAGCTCTCGAAGACCAAGTTTTCGATAGTTGAAAGGGTTCTCTTTCTTCTGTCCAGTAAAAGATCCATTAATTTGCGTTGCTATTGCCAGGGATCGAATTGGTCCATTATTGAAAATGTTCTCTTGAATGAATTGGTTTTGCCCTTTGGGAATAATATATGTTTTTGGGACAGATTCTATGTAGTTGTAAGCAGCTGGTTGTTTTCGTATATTGGACTTGATTTCCAGGAGTTTGTGTTCATCGATAGCTACCTGTCTGCTGAAAAGAGATGCGGCTGTAATTTTTACTTGAATTTCTTCAGTACTATCAGTGAAAAGATAAAATTGAGGTTGTGATCGAATGAGTCTTATTCGAACATTAACATTTGGTAGAAGTAATTTACCACAGGTGAATAAATCAACTGCAAGTGGACCGTACACTTCAATTTCGTCTCTAAGAGTTTCCGTTTTTCGATCAATAAAAACTTGCGCAGTTTTATCATTAGGGTTTGCTTCATATGTGTAACTTTGCCCAATAGTTATAGCTTCTTTTCTTCCTTTTGTGCCTGATATCTCGTTTGATAGGAATGCTTTGTGAGGATAAAGACCGTTTGAGGTATGCACTTGCTCATTATTCAAAAATACTTAAACATTTGAGAAAAGCGAGTTTAAAAAGTTGTTAACTAGGAAGACATCATCGGTATCTTCTATCTTCCGATTCCCCTTAAGAACGGAAAATTTGAGACTTAGAGCAATTTCTTGCAGATCCAGGAATATATTTCGATCTGTTTCCAGCTGGAATTCGATACTAGCTTCATTCAGTGAGTTGATAGGAAAAGTTTGTTGAATGTTGGACCATTGAACATGTTCCAAAAGTGAAATTTTGTCAAAGAGTTCCAAGGAGGAATGAGATGCACTTTCATGGAAGGATAGCATTTTATTCTTTAAGTTTCTGAAAAAATCAGTCCGACTGTTTTCAATCTTTTTCTTTATTTTAACTGGTTTTCGTTTTTTCTTTTTGAATTTTTCCCACCTCCTGTTTGCTTTCTAATTGTTTCCCTCGCTGTCCGTTTTACCGCTTTTTTATGTTAGTTTTTCCTGATAAGACATTCCCCACTTCGGATGCTCCCGTTTCAAATAAATCTCTTCCAATTCTTTTAGCAGCAGGAACATAATATTTTTTCAAAATTGGGAAAGCGGTACTAACCACTGTCCCAGCCAACGATCTCAATCCACGACCTCTCTGTCGTGGTACTCCTTTAAAATATGGTAATGAAGTCCGTGCATCCATTTTTTGTGAAAGAAAAAGAATTAAATGAATTTGAATTACTGTTTCCGAATTAGTAGCGTAACCCTGGGGCAACCATTCGAGATGAAAGGTATTAATTCTCCTGTGGGTGCGCGAAGCTCAATTTTAATTGAGTGAAATGAGTTACGTAAAAGTTTTCGGAATTGCAAAATATCAAAGCTGTAGTAATTAGTCGTTTTAGTAACAGATAAACTTTCTCTTGAAATCTTCTGTTCGAACGGAAAATATCTCAGTATTGGAACTTTAGTGTCTCCGAGCACAGAGTATTCGACAATGTCCGTGTAAACCAAAACTGAGTGAATTCTTTGTATGTCAATTGGATAAGGAGCATTTTGAGATTCAGGATAATCATAGAAGTCTGAATCAAAACCCGTGGTTGTCCGTAGATCGCTGCTTCCAAAATAAATTCCGCATGATCGATTTGGTAACTTGATTTGTAATTTGCGGGAAATTGGGTTTAGTTCCCATTTCAAATTATTTTGATTGATTTTTATTAACTTTTTCAAAACAGAATTCATGGAAATCAAAATTTCGTCCACAGATGAATAGAATCCAGGTTCTATATGGAATTCTTTAATTTTTCCGTAATCAAAAGATTTCCCAAATACTTTACTTTTGGACCAATCATCTGCATTTCTGTACCAAAACGTTCCATTGCTCACGTTGTTATACACGGCTGGATAAGAAATTTCTAGTAAGGCCACTTCCCATTCCCCTTCAAATTCAAGTTGATCCGGTAAAAAGTTTGTAAACGACGCTAGCGAATTATCGGGATACACGTTGAACGAGGCTGAAGAGACCAACTCTACGATATAACTACTCATTGTCGAATGTTTACTTTTTGCAACTCTTGTTCGTAATAACGACCGTCCAGAATTTTGTTCTCCGAGTCCTTTATTTTAAATGTTACGATTGGACGATCTGTACTTATTTTTTTCCACTGTGTAAATTCTGTCGGTAAACTGAGGCTTGTACCCTTTGCGGAAAGAAAAATCATCATATGCTAGTCTTACTTTGTCACCCAATTCAAATTTAGGTTTCTGTATTTTAAGCTTTTTGATTTTTCCCATTGTAAAGAACCTGTAAAAAGTGTTTGTTTTCCACTTTTTCCGGAGCCAGTCCAGTAGTCGTGTTTAATCTAGAGTTGAGGGTTTTGGCAAAGTTTGGGATAGCTGGAACGTACTTTAAAGTATCCTTATCTTCCATATATCTATACATTATATTTTTGAGGGATTGAATATATCTTTCCGCGTAAAGAGCCTTTTTCTCTGTATGAATGTGATATACTGTTATTCCAGCATCTTCGCAAAAGTTTTTAAAATCTGCCAAAAACTCTTTACCACTATCAATCCATAGTTTTTTCGAAAAAGTAAGGTCATTTTTCTGAGAACATAGACTAATAAAGCAAGCTTTTGCACTCTCAGTGTTTTTGTTTCGCATTGTACCCACTCTTACAAACCTTGAACGAATCAACTATAATCATCAGATATTTTACACCGGAGTTGAATTCAGCAAGTTTATCTACTTGAGCTAAATCCATACACCAAATTTCGTTTTTATATCTGCATTGAACCGGAAGACGAGGATGTTTTCTTTTCATTTGTTTAAACTGGGTATAAGCACTTTTTCCTTCCAGAAACAACCTAACCTTTCTTATTGGTATTTTACTTAACCGAGCTAAATTATGAACTGAACCATAGGATGCCTCACTTTTCCTGTACAGTTTTGTCAGTTTCAGCTTCTCAGAAAGAGTAGGGAAGCCAGGAACCCTGTTGTTGTTCGACATGTGGATTATTCACTAATGAAGTAGTTAAACTGATGGCTTTAAGAATAACGTAGTGTAAATCAGATATCCGAGCTTTTTTTCCGCGTATCGAGTTGATGAATGTGGCTACGTTTATTTGCGTATCAACATTATCTACAATTATTGTCAAATTCGCTGAAATTTTGATTTGTGGAGATTCAAAGAGAGCGTTTAAAATTTTTTTTCTTGTTATGATCGCTCCCAATAAATGATAATAGTTTTTGCTTCACCTCTTCAGTTTTTCCCGACAATATTTCCCTTGGAAGCTTCTCAATTTCTTTTATTGGTTTTTTTATCTGATTCGGTTTCAGTGTTGTTTGAAAAAAACCGTCGTCTGGAAATGAATATGTGCTCTCTCCTGCTTTTTGATGAGAGTTAAATTGATCCCATAGAAAAAAGGGTATAAGAACAAACTTATGGGTTTCTTTTCCCATTCACTCAACTTGTGATTGGAATTTTTCAATGGTTATACGTGTCAATAGGTTGCTCAGCTGTAACCCTTTAGGTGATGCCAAAAGAATTTTTTTTTCTTTTTGGGAGGTCTTTTTTGAAATGATTCTCTTTAAAACTCCTGCAAATTTCTTGATGTCCTTCTTTTTAATGTTTCCGAAGTTTCCCTTGACCAAATTGACAGCACACTCACAAAGAAGTCTGAGAAGTTCTTTGGAACAATTTTGGAGGACAATTTTTTGTAGAGATGGGTTGAATTCTTGAATAAGCTTCAGAGTAAAATAGTTCTGTTGATTTATCATTGATATCTGTTATCCGAGTCTTACTGCTCGGTAGAAAAAATTTTGAAGGGAATGAAGTACACTCTGTACAGTATCTTATCGAATCAGGAGTTCTTGGACATAAGTCAATCATTAAATGACCATAGCTTTCAGCTGTCGCCTCATGATACCACTTAACTAACTCTTTACCTAATCCTAACTGTCTAGCCAGAGCACTAATTTGATTTACATCTCGAGGAGATTTGAATAAGACTAGATGAGTGTTTTGAAGCTCTGCATCGCGACCTGTAGGTGTATTATGGAAAAGATTGTGTTTGATATAAATACAATTAAGTTTTCTATGTCTTCCTGCTGTTGCCAGCTTGTCAAATTCTTTCGATTTAAATAATTCTTCACTGGAATCGTCAAAAATTAGAAGATAATTTGTTCCATCAAATCAATACAAGTCAATACATATGATAAATTCCAAGTCTGAAATTTCTTCTCGCATTTTATCATAAAGAGGTTGATAGTACTGATAAAAATATAATATTTTTCCAAAAGGAGGAGAAAATGTTCCATTTTTTAACATATTGTAGATTAAAACACTCTTCCCAGAACCACTAGGACCAATTAAAGCCATGAAAACTCTTTCCTTACTTGAAATAATTTTATTCATTTTTTCTAGACTAATAATGAAAACATTTAATTCTGAAATGATTAGGCAATCCTACGCTAAGTTGAAAATTACCGGAACCTCCGTTGTTAACTTAAAACCGCCGCCGCCGCCGCCGCAGCGTTGTTAATTTGACTACGCCGTAGTTAGTTTCACAACGACGCGCATGACCCCAGCGCTCGTGTTATAGTTTTGAAGGTGGAATTTATCCTGGACGGGGAGATGGTAAAACGTAACCGACACAACTTGATAAAATTGCTACCCAAACAGATGATTCCTCACATGTGTTAGCCAGAATAATTCGAAATACATTTGTCAAAACAAGAATTAGAATCACTATAACTTGAAAAGAAAAGAACAAAAAAGAGAGAGAACATTCCTGAGAACATATTGTCCTAGGAATTCTTTCACCATTTTGTTCATCGAAAACTAATGTAGATGCAGTGATCGCATCAGTTGAATCCGTCATTTGTTCCACTAATAAATCAATAATTTTTGAAAAAAATGAATAATGATGATCAAAACAAATACAAACTTGAATCATTAAAAAAGATTGAGTTTGAACCAATTATCCTCTACATGCTTCTGTAACCATGTCCCCATAAAGAAAGCTTTTTTCTGTGCACAATGAGTGTTGACTTTGGCATGTTTTTCCAAGTAGGAGTCACATTTACACAATTTCGAAGGATCAATCAAAACATCAATCATTTTTGGATAACCGTAGTCTGCAATATCGTAGAATTTTCTGTTGAATATTGACTCCAAGAGCTTACACTTCTCGATACCTTTTGAAAAAAAATTTGCTATCAGCAGGTGCTTTTTGTGCATTCCACCCAACACAGTCTGATATTATGCGAACGTAATAGTTGTTTGTTGATCCATTGGGGTTCGTAAAAAAATTGATCGAATCAGAGTTTGTCACTATATCCAACGTTTCCTGTAAGTGATGATAAGGAATCTCTCCTGAGTTCCATTCGATGTTGTGGACATTGTTTGTCAACCAAGCACCTTGTCTCTTTTCTTTATCGGATAAAAAGTTCATAATATAAGGTTGGAGAAATGACAAACCAATAGCTGCTCCATTTTTGTAAATCCCAATTTCTTTAACCACTCCATTTGTGAATAACTCAACATCTACAACAACGATTGAACTCATATCCTTACAACTTAACTTCACGATAGATTTTAGGGTAAAATGTTTTAATGTACAAACAGTAAACTAGTCCTGTCACGTGCCCGAAAAAGCAACAATTTAAAAAGTCTGGAAACGGTAATGCATAGCAGTACCCTTTTCCTGTCTCGTAACGTGCCTTCATATAACCTGACGCATCATGAAGAACTGCATGTAATCTTAGTATTTTAGAAACACTCAAAAAGTAGTCTAATTTGGAGTTTCCAATCCCAATGATACCTCCATAAACACACTCTTCATCCAATGAGACCGAGTCATCAATTTCCTGACAAGCTGATAAGAAATAGTTTTTTTTTTCTAACCGTGTTTTGAGGATATTGTGCTGAAATCTTCTGCTTTCTTTGAGTTATTCTATATAGATTCGTATTCATTCTCTAAAGGTTAATGTATTTCTAAATCGGGAATCGTATGAGAATGAACAAAATTTAATAACGCAGTATATTCTTTATCTGAAAAGTTAATGCTCTGTTTAATCTCGAAATGGTTGGACAAAAACGCACCTTAGTTTCCAAAAACGCACCTTGACCTAGCAATCGACGAAAAAACGATAGAAAAGCCTAAAAAAAGTGTCTGGGACTGTAAAAAAGCAAGTAACACCCAAAAAACTAATTTGGGTCTAGAAAATCGAAATTGAACCAATTTTTTGGCAAAAAAGTGCTCTTAATTACGAAAACGCACTTAGACCCAATTTAGTATAAAACAGCGGAAACCTATCCCAGAACATCGAAAAAAGGTCTAATAGCATCAGAAAAGCAAGAGTTTGCCAAAACAACAAAATTAAGCTCATTTTAAGGCCAAAAACATTGAATTTGGCTTAAACCCAATTTTTTTCCAAAAACGCACCTAGACCCAATTTAGTATAAAACAGCGGAAGTCTATCCCAGAATATCGAAAAAAGGTCTAATAGCATCAGAGAAGCAAGAGTTTGCCAAAACAACAAAATTATGCTCATTTTAAGGCCAAAAACCTGGAATTTGGGTTAAACCCATTTTTTTCCAAAAACGCACCCATACCCAAAATAAAGTAAAATACTTCAAATGATGCTCACAATTCTCAAAGTATGTCCAATAGCATCCGAAAAATCATAGTTTGTCATAAAAATGAATTTAGTTTTATTTTTTGGCCAAAAATATGGAATTGGGCTTAAACCCATTTTTTTTTTCAAAAACGCACCTATTTCCAAAGTAGTATGATCAATTGTAGACAGCTTGTAGCACAACTAAAGCTTTTGGAGGCACAAAGTCAAGCGATCAAAATCAATATAAGGCAACAACAACAATCAACTGCAATGGAATATTGATTGGGGCTAATTTGTATCTTTTAAGGGCAAAAAAACCTATTCAAAATTGGTAATTTTTGGGGTTTTTGGTAATTTTTGGGGTTAACCCTAGTTTTTCAAAACAGTGCTTCAAAGTGCATCAATTCAGTGGAGTTTAATCTCTAAATAACCTTCGAGTATTGTTAGGGCCAGTAGGTTTTGGTAAACTGTTTTTCTTGAAATCAACACAAAAAAAATAGAAAAAAAATGCAGTTTTTTGCTTTTTATTTTTAAGCAAAAAAAATCCACCCGACTTTTTTTGGACAAGAAACAATATGAAAACATTTTCAATCGATTCAAAAAGGTTATATTCGTGTTACTCTTGAAAAAAATTTCAATTTAAGGTAATTTGTTTTTCTCTAAAATCAATTGAATGATATTTTAGGACAAGTGCGATTTTGGGAACCAAGTTCGGTCTAACTCCTACTTTGGTGTTTTAGCAATAGAAAAAAAACCAAAAAGCAGTTATCAAACATTTTGCGGATGTGGACTTTTATTAGTCACCAAAATCCCCACAGATAGTATTAGGTATTGTAAAAGGTTAGAAACATTCATATATGCGACCTAAGATAAAAAAAAATCTTAATCCCACAATTTTTTTAGTAACGTTTAGTTTTTAATCACTGCGAAACAAAAAAAAATCAAAAACGTTGAAAAGTATAACAAGGCGCAGCTAGAAGACAGATCTTGCTACTTGCACAGTAGTTTTTTGGAAGATAATGCTTTTGAAAGCCTTTTTGTGAGCTCAATGCTCGATTTCAACTGGAAATTTTTGAATTTAGATTGGTTTAGATGAGGTTGCCTTAAAAAAAATTTTTCAAGAAAGAGAGGGTCGGAGCAGCTATTACTTAGTCTGTAGTTTCAAAAAATGTTGGTTGGGGCTAATTTGTATCTTTTTAGGGCAAAAAAAATCTATTCAAAATTGAGTTAAATCTATAGAGAATTTTCGAGTGTTGTTTGGGTCAGTAGGTTGTGGTAAACCGTTTTTCTTGAAATCAACACAAAAAAGGGGAAAAAATGCAGTTTTTTTGCTTTTTATTTTTAAGCAAAAAAATCCAAAATTCCCGAATTTTTTTGGACAAGAAACGATATGAAAACATTTTCAATCGATTCAAAAAGGTTATATTCGTGTTACTCTCGAAAAAAAACTACAATTTAGTCGCTCCAATATCGATAGAACTTGTTCCTGCTCCAATATCTTCTCGCTCTGCCCTTCTCCATCATTATTTGCATTCGGTTCTTTGGCGTCTATCTCCACCCCCTGTCACAGCCATGTTCGCCATTCTATCAGTTAGGCCCGCTGTGTCGCCGTTTCCGTTCCCAGTTCCGTTTGTTCCTGCCACGGACCCGAATGGAAAGCTAGAGTTTTCATTCACTACAAAGCGAGAAGAGGGATGTTCTCGCTAGAGTTCTTAGTGAGAAAAAACCAAGGTCATAACTAATGAGTTTTCTGGTGAACGAAGAACAGTGTGTGAAAAAAGATGAAAATTGAAAGATTGAAACAAAGTTCAAACTGTTCAGGCGCCATTTTAAAGTTGACTTTCATTGTTTTCATTTTTCGTATTTTATGACATTGAATTCTACTTTTAAATACCGAAATTTATGGCAGTTCGTTATTCTTTGTTGACTTGTAATTTCCGATAATTACGGTTAATTTACCTTTAAAAACTAGAACTTGGGTTCCTTTCTCAGCTCATACTCGCGACAACTTGTATAACTTGCTCCCGGCCCTTTTGCCTCCGATGTGTCTCAATCGCTACTACATAGCAGAGGGAGTCAGTCTCTACTCTCAGGAAACATGGCGTCTAGTTTTCGAACACACCGGTCGTAAAGTGGTCTGTGAACACATAAATGACGTCATCAAGTTCTATGTCAGCCAATCAGAAGCGGAGAATCACGCGGCCAGGGAGGCTGTGTGTGCGTGTGTGACAGAGTTGGTCACTAAGATTGACAAGGATGTGTTGGTTGGCCACGTGAACACTTTGCTGGAGCTGCTGCTAATTTGTTTCGATGACGACAGGTAAAATTTAATGTTACACGTTTTCCAGGTCTATGTCAACGTTTGAAAGTATGAACGATTTCTGATAGAGTTAATTCAAAAAATCTATATGATATTTTTATCTGGATTATGTGTGTTAACCGAACCGGATTTAGAAAATATGTATTATTGCATCTGTTTTTGACAAATATGCTCGTTGCTAAAACGAGGACTTGTATTTCTTTGAGCATTTCTTTTTTTGTACTATAGCTGGCCGGTCAGAGATTCAGCCTGCGTAGCGACCGATTTCTTCGTCGAAGCCTTTCCAGACGAGTGCATGAGCTCTGCAGATGAAATCGCAGACAATTTCTATCACAACTTGAACGTCAATATTCCATCTGTACGAGAGGGCGCAGCTATCGCGTTGAAAAAGTTCCGTTCCGTTTATCCTGACTGGGTTGAAGGTGTGATGGCAGAAATGAAAAAAGGACTCGGACAAGTTGCCAGTCAAGAGGAAAATTCGATTCTAAACGACGGGCGTGAAAAAGGTGCGTTTTCCATTCTGATGACCCCAATTCTAAAAAATTCTAGTTAAAAGTTGCCACGACAAATGTTGAAGTTCTGTAGGCTTCCTTTTTTGAAGTGCAAAAAAAACAGTATTATAGGACCAGCTTTATAGGATTTAGTGTTGTTACTGTGTGATTCCCGAAGCAGGCTGTTCATTGTTCTAAGCAGGCGTTTTTATTTGTTTCAGGTCCTACAAGCTATTCGGTTGTGAAGCAAGTGCATGACAATGACCCGAGTCTCCATGAGAACCAAGTCATGTACTCATGTGGTTCACTCGCCCCCAAAATGAAAAAGGGCAGTTCTAAACGGGCAAAGGTAAATAATATCAACCAATTGCATCCCCGTAAAATCCATTCAAAGGTACTGCGCATTGTCAATATTTTAGACTCATGTTTTATAGGTTCCGTGGCTTGACTTTTCAAATTAATGAGCATTTTACACAATTTCAAAGGATCAATCAAAACATCAATCATTTTTGGATAACAGTAGTCTGCAATATCGTAGAATTTTCTGTTGAATATTGATTCCAAGAGCTTACACTTCTCGATACCTTTTGAAAAAAAATTTGCTATCAGCAGGTGCTTTTTGTGCATTCCACCCAACACAGTCTGATATTATGCGAACGTAATAGTTGTTTGTTGATCCATTGGGGTTCGTAAAAAAATTGATCGAATCAGAGTTTGTCACTATATCCAACGTTTCCTGTAAGTGATGATAAGGAATCTCTCCTGAGTTCCATTCGATGTTGTGGACATTGTTTGTCAACCAAGCACCTTGTCTCTTTTCTTTATCGGATAAAAAGTTCATAATATAAGGTTGGAGAAATGACAAACCAATAGCTGCTCCATTTTTTTAAATCCCAATTTCTTTCACCACTCCATTTGTGAATAACTCAACATCTACAACAACGATTGAACTCATATCCTTACAACTTAACTTCACGATAGATTTTAGGGTAAAATGTTTTAATGTACAAACAGTAAACTAGTCCTGTCACGTGCCCGAAAAAGCAACAATTTAAAAAGTCTGGAAACGGTAATGCATAGCAGTACCCTTTTCCTGTCTCGTAACGTGCCTTCATATAACCTGACGCATCATGAAGAACTGCATGTAATCTTAGTATTTTAGAAACACTCAAAAAGTAGTCTAATTTGGAGTTTCCAATCCCAATGATACCTCCATAAACACACTCTTCATCCAATGAGACCGAGTCATCAATTTCCTGACAAGCTGATAAGAAATAGTTTTTTTTTCTAACCGTGTTTTGAGGATATTGTGCTGAAATCTTCTGCTTTCTTTGAGTTATTCTATATAGATTCGTATTCATTCTCTAAAGGTTAATGTATTTCTAAATCGGGAATCGTATGAGAATGAACAAAATTTAATAACGCAGTATATTCTTTATCTGAAAAGTTAATGCTCTGTTTAATCTCGAAATGGTTGGACAAAAACGCACCTTAGTTTCCAAAAACGCACCTTGACCTAGCAATCGACGAAAAAACGATAGAAAAGCCTAAAAAAGTGTCTGGGACTGTAAAAAAGCAAGTAACACCCAAAAAACTAATTTGGGTCTAGAAAATCGAAATTGAACCAATTTTTTGGCAAAAAAGTGCTCTTAATTACGAAAACGCACTTAGACCCAATTTAGTATAAAACAGCGGAAACCTATCCCAGAACATCGAAAAAAGGTCTAATAGCATCAGAAAAGCAAGAGTTTGCCAAAACAACAAAATTAAGCTCATTTTAAGGCCAAAAACATTGAATTTGGCTTAAACCCAATTTTTTTCCAAAAACGCACCTAGACCCAATTTAGTATAAAACAGCGGAAGTCTATCCCAGAATATCGAAAAAAGGTCTAATAGCATCAGAGAAGCAAGAGTTTGCCAAAACAACAAAATTATGCTCATTTTAAGGCCAAAAACCTGGAATTTGGCTTAAACCCATTTTTTTCCAAAAACGCACCCATACCCAAAATAAAGTAAAATACTTCAAATGATGCTCACAATTCTCAAAGTATGTCCAATAGCATCCGAAAAATCATAGTTTGTCATAAAAATGAATTTATTTTTATTTTTTGGCCAAAAATATGGAATTGGGCTTAAACCCAATTTTTTTTTCAAAAACGCACCTATTTCCAAAGTAGTATGATCAATTGTAGACAGCTTGTAGCACAACTAAAGCTTTTGGAGGCACAAAGTCAAGCGATCAAAATCAATATAAGGCAACAACAACAATCAACTGCAAAGGAATATTGATTGGGGCTAATTTGTATCTTTTAAGGGCAAAAAAACCTATTCAAAATTGGTAATTTTTGGTAATTTTTGGGGTTTTTGGTAATTTTTGAGGTTAACCCTAGTTTTTCAAAACAGTGCTTCAAAGTGCATCAATTCAGTGGAGTTTAATCTCTAAATAACCTTCGAGTATTGTTAGGGCCAGTAGGTTTTGGTAAACTGTTTTTCTTGAAATCAACACAAAAAAAAATAGAAAAAAAATGCAGTTTTTTGCTTTTTATTTTTAAGCAAAAAAAATCCACCCGACTTTTTTTGGACAAGAAACAATATGAAAACATTTTCAATCGATTCAAAAAGGTTATATTCGTGTTACTCTTGAAAAAAATTTCAATTTAAGGTAATTTGTTTTTCTCTAAAATCAATTGAATGATATTTTAGACCGAACTTGGTTCCCAAAATCGCACTTGTCCTAACTCCTACTTTGGTGTTTTAGCAATAGAAAAAAAACCAAAAAGCAGTTATCAAACATTTTGCGGATGTGGACTTTTATTAGTCACCAAAATCCCCACAGATAGTATTAGGTATTGTAAAAGGTTAGAAACATTCATATATGCGACCTAAGATAAAAAAAATCTTAATCCCACAATTTTTTTAGTAACGTTTAGTTTTTAATCACTGCGAAACAAAAACAAATCAAAAACGTTGAAAAGTATAACAAGGCGCAGCTAGAAGACAGATCTTGCTACTTGCACAGTAGTTTTTTGGAAGATAATGCTTTTGAAAGCCTTTTTGTGAGCTCAATGCTCGATTTCAACTGGAAATTTTTGGTTTTAGATTGGTTTAGATGAGGTTGCCTTAAAAAAATTTTTCAAGAAAGAGAGGGTCGGAGCAGCTATTACTTAGTCTGTAGTTTCAAAAAATGTTGGTTGGGGCTAATTTGTATCTTTTAAGGGCAAAAAAAATCTATTCAAAATTGAGTTAAATCTATAGAGAATTTTCGAGTGTTGTTTGGGTCAGTAGGTTGTGGTAAACAGTTTTTCTTGAAATCAACACAAAAAAGGGAAAAAAATGCAGTTTTTTTGCTTTTTATTTTTAAGCAAAAAAATCCAAATTTCCCAAATTTTTTTGGACAAGAAACGATATGAAAACATTTTCAATCGATTCAAAAAGGTTATATTCGTGTTACTCTCGAAAAAAAACTACAATTTAGTCGCTCCAATATCGATAGAACTTGTTCCTGCTCCAATATCTTCTCGCTCCGCCCTTCTCCATCATTATTTGCATTCGGTTCTTTGGCGTCTATCTCCACCGCCTGTCACAGCCATGTTCGCCATTCTATCAGTTAGGCCCGCTGTGTCGCCGTTTCCGTTCCCAGTTCCGTTTGTTCCTGCCACGGACCCGAATGGAAAGCTAGAGTTTTCATTCACTACAAAGCGAGAAGAGGGATGTTCTCGCTAGAGTTCTTAGTGAGAAAAAACCAAGGTCATAACTAATGAGTTTTCTGGTGAACGAAGAACAGTGTGTGAAAAAAGATGAAAATTGAAAGATTGAAACAAAGTTCAAACTGTTCAGGCGCCATTTTAAAGTTGACTTTCATTGTTTTCATTTTTCGTATTTTATGACATTGAATTCTACTTTTAAATACCGAAATTTATGGCAGTTCGTTATTCTTTGTTGACTTGTAATTTCCGATAATTACGGTTAATTTACCTTTATAAACTAGAACTTGGGTTCCTTTCTCAGCTCTTACTCGCGACAACTTGTATAACTTGCTCCCGGCCCTTTTGCCTCCGATGTGTCTCAATCGCTACTACATAGCAGAGGGAGTCCGTCTCTACTCTCAGGAAACATGGCGTCTAGTTTTCGAACACACCGGTCGTAAAGTGGTCTGTGAACACATAAATGACGTCATCAAGTTCTATGTCAGCCAATCAGAAGCGGAGAATCACGCGGCCAGGGAGGCTGTGTGTGCGTGTGTGACAGAGTTGGTCACTAAGATTGACAAGGATGTGTTGGTTGGCCACGTGAACACTTTGCTGGAGCTGCTGCTAATTTGTTTCGATGACGACAGGTAAAATTTAATGTTACACCTTTTCCAGGTCTATGTCAACGTTTGAAAGTATGAACGATTTCTGATAGAGTTAATTCAAAAAATCTATATGATATTTTTATCTGGATTATGTGTGTTAACCGAACCGGATTTAGAAAATATGTATTATTGCATCTGTTTTGACAAATATGCTCGTTGCTAAAACGAGGACTTGTATTTCTTTGAGCATTTCTTTTTTTGTACTATAGCTGGCCGGTCAGAGATTCAGCCTGCGTAGCGACCGATTTCTTCGTCGAAGCCTTTCCAGACGAGTGCATGAGCTCTGCAGATGAAATCGCAGACAATTTCTACCACAACTTGAACGTCAATATTCCATCTGTACGAGAGGGCTCAGCTATCGCGTTGAAAAAGTTCCGTTCCGTTTATCCTGACTGGGTTGAAGGTGTGATGGCAGAAATGAAAAAAGGACTCGGACAAGTTGCCAGTCAAGAGGAAAATTCGATTCTAAACGACGGGCGTGAAAAAGGTGCGTTTTCCATTCTGATGACCCCAATTCTAAAAAATTCTAGTTAAAAGTTGCCACGACAAATGTTGAAGTTCTGTAGGCTTCCTTTTTTGAAGTGCAAAAAAAACAGTATTATAGGACCAGCTTTATAGGATTTAGTGTTGTTACTGTGTGATTCCCGAAGCAGGCTGTTCATTGTTCTAAGCAGGCGTTTTTATTTGTTTCAGGTCCTACAAGCTATTCGGTTGTGAAGCAAGTGCATGACAATGACCCGAGTCTCCATGAGAACCAAGTCATGTACTCATGTGGTTCACTCGCCCCCAAAATGAAAAAGGGCAGTTCTAAACGGGCAAAGGTAAATAATATCAACCAATTGCATCCCCGTAAAATCCATTCAAAGGTACTGCGCATTGTCAATATTTTAGACTCATGTTTTATAGGTTCCGTGGCTTGACTTTTCAAATTAATGAGCATTTTTTGTAAGCTTTGAACATGTTCTTTTGGTTGAGATTTTGTATGGTTTATAATAAAAGTTTTAATCAAAAGAGCCTCTTTCGATGATTAGTTTTTGCTCGAAAAGTTTTTGTATTTAGGTATGTGACAAAAGACCCGATACTGGGGGGGTGCATGTCACATTCATTCAAGAGGCCAGGTCAGCCTTGGGAAATCACTGACGGTTTTGTGCTCCTACTTGGAGAAATATCATCAGTAAATGACCTCAAGGCTAAGATAGACAACTCAATCACGATTTTATTTGCCAAAGTGTTCAACTACAAGCATTTCACACATCATCCGAAACTGTTCACTACGTGCTACAAGGTTTTGGCAGCTCTGTTCACAAATTTAGGTAAAATGTACACCAAACGGACCTTAGAAATGTTCTTAGATGGCTTGTTTTGCGGCTTGTCAATCGACAACAAGTTAGCTCAATGCGCGGCTGAAGACTGCTTTACAACAATATCCAAAATCATTGGTCCAAATATTTCGAAAGGAAGAGTTGAAAATCACGATTCAAAAATGCTGCATAAACTACATTTCGTGCATTGAATTGATAAGTTCCCTTTGGTAATCGACCTAAGTTCGAATGAAAATATACTGCGGTTTAGATGTTGACATGTGTGGTTTGTTACAGCAGTAGAGATGAATTTCTCAAATTTAGTATTTCATTTTGGTACAAATTTTATTTTATTTTCATCAGTTCAGCTGAAATTATAAGCATATGACAAAAGTTTTCGAAAGAATAGGGTTCTCAGTTTAGTCAATTGTTCTTAGTTATTTGAAAATCTGGAATTCTCAAAAATCTGACTTATTTGCTTAAAGGGTTATGTTGGTGGTCAGACTAAATCGGCCGATCAAAGGATTACGCAACTTCCCCCTTAATTTAGGCTCTTTTCGGCTCTCTTCTTGCGCTTCTAGCTAGTTCAGCAAATCGTGGGCACAATAAGTAAATTCTCAATCGCAAAGGAAATAAAACAATTTACAGTGCCCTTAATGAGCTAACTACTATTTAGCAACTTCTATATTGAAGCCTGCGTCCCGTTCCGTTCAATCACTCGTCAATTTTCGGTTGACTCGATTCAAAACTCGTCTACTCTAGCAGAGCAGCGACACAACTAGTTCAACCCGGTACTAAACTCTGGTTCCAGCGCAACTCGCTCGGACAGCTGTCTCAACCCGGTACTAAACTCGGGTTCCAGCGCAACTCGCTCACTAGCAATAATTGTTCTCTTCTCTGATTGAGAACCAACTACCCTTAGTAGTTATCACTGTTCTCTAACTCTGACCGAGAACCAACTACTCTCAATCGTAGTTATCACTGTTCTCTCTAACTAACTGAGAACCAACTATACTCTATCTCAGTATCAATTGTTCTGACCAGTTCGGTGGTTGTACCTTAATCGCGTATCGTTATCTTTATTTACTTTCAGTTCGGTCAGAGGCGTACTGTTCACTATCGCTATTAACATTCACTTAACTAGCTGCCACTCAGGACTTATCAGCTGAATCAACCATTAGGTCAGCTTTAATTAAACATCGGGGTGCCACTTAGTTAATCAGGACATACTGAGCAAACATTGGGTTCAACTACAAAATCAGCTCACAATCGTATTTGACAAATGACCCCTTGCATGACTTTATTTTAGTTCTTCCTAACTTTTTCCCTTTCCTGTGAATTGGGTAGTTCTAATTGCATTTTCGGAAATCATTATCACTCGTCCCCCAAGGGGTCTGGAAATTTGCATGCACGGCTAAAATCATCTCTATTAGTCACCCACTAATTTTCATAAGGATATAACCAGTGGTTCCCAATCAGGGGTGGGGGGGGTTCCAGATTTTTAGCGCTTTTCCAATTCTTCGCCCTAGAGGTCAAATTCAAGGTGCAAAATCCGATTACGATTGTTTGCTCTCAAACTAAGCTTATCTATCACTGAACTTCATTGCTACAAGTTCATACAGTTGGTTAACGCTGAAATCAATTTTTGTGCAATTTTCAACCATTTTCATCATGAATTACCAATTTTACACTCAGGTTTTTGTAGCATGTAATACAGTAGAATCACCAATTCTACAGTTACAGCAGTAGAGATAAATTTCTCAAATTTAGTATTTTATTTTGGTTTAAATTTTAATTTTCATCAGTTCAGCTGAAATTATAAGCATATGACAAAAGTTTTCAAAAGAATAGGGTTCTCAGTATAGTCAAATGTTCTTAGTTATTTGAAAATCTGGAATTCTCAAAAATCTGACTTATTTGCTTAAAGGGTTATGTTGGTGGTCAGACTAAATCGGCCGATCAAAGGATTACGCAACTCCCCCCTTAATTTAGGCTCTTTTCGGCTCTCCTCTTGCGCTTCTAGCTAGTTCAGCAAATCGTGGGCACAATAAGTAAATTCTCAATCGCAAAGGAAATAAAACAATTTACAGTGCCCTTAATGAGCTACCTACTATTTAGCAACTTCTATATTGAAGCCCGCGTCCCGTTCCGTTCAATCACTCGTCAATTTTCGGTTGACTCGATTCAAAACTCGCCTACTCTAGCAGAGCAGCGACACAACTAGTTCAACCCGGTACTAAACTCTGGTTCCAGCGCAACTCGCTCGGACAGCTGTCTCAACCCGGTACTAAACACGGGTTCCAGCGCAACTCGCTCACTAGCAATAATTGTTCTCTTCTCTGACCGAGAACCAACTACCCTTAGTAGTTATCACTGTTCTCTATCTCTGACCGAGAACCAACTACTCTCAATCGTAGTTATCACTGTTCTCTCTAACTAACTGAGAACCAACTATACTCTATCTCAGTATCAATTGTTCTGACCAGTTCGGTGGTTGTACCTTAATCGCGTATCGTTATCTTTATTTACTTTCAGTTCGGTCAGAGGCGTACTGTTCACTATCGCTATTAACATTCACTTAACTAGCTGCCACTCAGGACTTATCAGCTGAATCAACCATTAGGTCAGCTTTAATTAAACATCGGGGTGCCACTTAGTTAATCAGGACATACTGAGCAAACATTGGGTTCAACTACAAAATCAGCTCCCAATCGTATTTGACAAATGACCCCTTGCATGACTTTATTTTAGTTCTTCCTAACTTTTTCCCTTTCCTGTGAATTGGGTAGTTCTAATTGCATTTTCGGAAATCATTATCACTCGTCCCCCAAGGGGTCTGGAAATTTGCATGCACGGCTAAAATCATCTCTATTAGTCACCCACTATTTTTCATAAGGATATTACCAGTGGTTCCCAATCAGGGGGGGGTTCCAGATTTTTAGCGCTTTTCCAATTCTTCGCCCTAGAGGTCAAATTCAAGGTGCAAAATCCGATTACGATTGTTTGCTCTCAAACTAAGCTTATCTATCACTGAACTTCATTGCTACAAGTTCATACAGTCGGTTAACGCTAAAGTCAAATTTTGCAATTTTCGACCATTTTCATCATGAATTACCGATCTAACAATCAAGATTCTACAGTTGAAAGCTAAGCTTAAAGTAATTTGAACTTGCCCTGAACATATCCGTTATTTCAATTAGCTAATTAACATGGATTTCTAAATTTGCATCTGGTTTAGAACGTGATGCCGGTTCTCGCGCTTCCAGACATGCCCAGCCAGCGCAATAAGAACAACCGCAAACAGGCGAAAGTGCGCAACTCCAAAAATGCACCCAAGAAACGTCCGAACGAATTCGTCCCTGTCATGCCTCACAATGGTGTTGTAGATCCCTCAGGAAAACCCAATCATATGGGAATTGTCAACCCTTCCAATTTTTTCATGCTTCATCAAAACCAAGACGGCAGAATACCCTTTGCCCAGCACCCCAATTTGCACGTTAACCCTAATTTCGTGAACCCGCACCATCTAAATGGGATCCAGAATCCCAACGGAGGGTCGCCCGGTGTGATGGCGAAGACCCAACAGGCATTTATGATTTCTCCCCCAAATAACGGAGCTCAATGTCAAACTGTGGTTCTGACTCAAGATCCATCTTCTGGGCGATATTTCCACGAAACAGTCCCAAATCAGATGAATGCGTTAACTTCTCATTTCGCGAACCAACCACCCTCATCAAGTGCCCAAATCAACCCGAATCATCAGGGGCCGCAAAATGGGGGAACATTCCCGATGCCTCCTCCTTCGATTTGCCCGGTGTCTAATGTTTCTCCTAATAGCAGCCGACAAGGGGCTCGTATTTTGACACCAAGTGGACTCAAAATGGCAGCACCCAGCACGGAATTCTGCGAAAGTTGGAGTGAAACAATGCCTGTTTTGGTGAAGCAGGAAAACGATGGATCGCACCACCGGCCGTTTCATTGCACTCAAGCTAGTGTATATGAAGATCAGGATGATAACTACGAGAAAATCAACTATGATTACGCTCATTTGCCCAAAGTAGTATCAACAAGCAGTCTTGCAACGCAACAAGCTGTCCAGAACCAGCAGCCGATTGCGAGTGAAAACCCGACTGCCGACTGTTCTAAGATACTAAATGTGATGACCAGCAATGTTAACGAGCAGCCAGCGATTCATGGGTTACCGCAAGCTAACCTTGTCTCACAAGCTAATGGTGCTGTGCAAGGTATTCAACAAACGAGTGTACCCCAAGTCAGCAGTGCAGGACCCATTTTGTACCCTGAAGTACACAACACCGTCACATAAACGCTCCTCAAACTCATCTGTCGTGCCCATCAGCTGGTACAAGAAGGCTACAAGTACATATTCGATGACACCCTAATCACAGTGTGGAGTGCCCCCAACTACAACTACAGGTGTTGGAACATAGCAGCCATACTGGAGATCAATTCTGTCTCCAGCAAAAAAAAAAAACAAAACTGTTCAACGCCGTGCCAAACAACGAGCGAAAAACTCCTCCCAGAAGCATGTCACCCTATTTTCTATAAGTTCAATTTAATATGATCGTTATAGATGTAGTTGATGCTGAATTTAAGCTGCTAATCTTAGAGTAAATGAAAATTCAACTAAAAGGTTAAATATGATGCTGAAAGCAAACTGCGAATATTCTATGCGTGGCGAATTATGCCGCTCTGAAAATTGTTTTTAAGAAGTAAGGCAAACTAATGATAAAATTTTAAGATTACTAATCATTTGGCTTAAATGGCGTTTAAAATTTACCCAGACTAACATGAGATAGAAAATAAACAAAAACTTATCAAGTTTTGCAGCCCAGATGTTTCAGCAGCTGAAAATCACCCTTTCTTTCCTTGTATCTCGACCGAAACTTGCAATGATTTATTTGAGTCTAAATTTGTTTCGGTTTTCCTCTTCTGCAGTCTGAGGAAATCTGCTTGTTGTTCTGGTCTACTGCATTTTGGTGGTATAAACGAACTTGGAATGGATTCAGTAGCTTACTTTGATTTTAATAGCGGCTTTCTTTGATTTGGAATCAGAAATTATTTGCATTGGTAAGTTTTTAGTTTTTTCCTTGTTTATAACTAACACCGTTCTCTGAGGCGCTTTGCTTTTCTTGATAGGAAGACATAAGTTACGTCATGTGCGCAAAATGTCATCCAGACATGTCGTGAAACTTGTGGAGGTCACGGATATCTATCTAACTCAAATTTGGGCAAGTTGAGAGAGGGTAACGACCCACAGCTAACTTATGAAGGAGATAACTATGTATTAATGCAGCAGCTGATAGGCTACGCTTTGAAGAACTACAAAAGGAACGGAGTGTTGAAGATAATCGACTTTGAGCTGAATGAGAAAATTGAGATGTTTCCAAAGTCAATCGGAAGTTTCGAGAACTTCTCGGACCTGGAGAAAGCAATGCGAGGCTTAGTCTTTGTGTTGCTGAAACTTGGTAGTTTGCATAATGAGCTTTCAAAGTTGGATCTGGCTAAAAGTGTTGTAAATGTTTTCACAGGTTGGCAGCAAAACTGGGTATAATTAACAGTTTAATTAGAGAGCGATAAAAGAGTAGTAAATCAACTTCTATATATATGGAAAGTTAACTGCCTGTTGAGATCTGATCTCGTGATATGACATCGCGCGATATCGCGTGACATCGTGCGATATCCAATCATGTTCTTTTTTTGAACCAAAAAGTGGGAAATGACTTCTCTATAAAGTGAGAGGTCATTTCTCCGAAACTTAACACTCCTCCTTTCAAAATAAGTACTAAATCATAGCCTACACTAGTCTGGAGGTTCAGTTTTACCATGTCCCATACGAAGTTTGTTAAGAGCAATATTACTGTTTTTCCGTACTATGTCAATTATCCGTATTAATTTGCCTGCTCTGCTTTCAAACTTCTTACGCTCCCTTAGCTTTGAACCTAACTTCATGTCAATACTCTGAAATTTCTCAACCTCGCTTAAGTTTCTCGACTCCTCCTTACCTCGTTCATTTAATGACGTTATAGATTTTGGATGGGTTCATTTTTCAGCTTAACTTCTTTCCTTATATCATCGTCTTTTATCAAGTTCTCCTTTTGCTCATTAAAATTCTTCTCTTCTGTTTCTCTGCAAAAATAAGTCTTAATGACTCTGAACTCAGAAGAATTGTTTTGCATTTTTTCAACACTTAATTTTTTGTGATTTCCAAATCCTGTTATTTTCCAAATGAAAAGATTACATCGCTCACTAAGTGGATAAACAGTCCCATTTCCCTGCTCAATACATGACTTTTCTCCAAAAACTACTTTAGCTCCTCCTCTAACAAGTTTTGAAACTGACACTGAATTTTCTGAGTTTTCTGGTACATAGAAACAATCACTCATTGAAATTTTTTTCGAATTTTCTCGACAATCTTTCACAAAAAATTCAACTCTTCCTTTACCTAAAACCTTAGACTCTGTTTTGTTAGCGTTTTCAACAGTTTCGCTAAAACTCTGGTCAAGCTCAACAAATAAATTCTTATCCTTTATCATACTGCATGTTGCGCCTGAATCTATAACTAGGTTCCCGCCGACTCTCTCAGCCGAGTTGTAAAAGCTAAAATGAGTTTCATTAGTTTCAGCTAACAGCTGGTCTTTCACGCATTTTCTCTCAAATTCCTTCTTACAATCCCTAGCTATGTGTCCTATTTCTAAGCACCTGAAACATTTCACAGGAGGTCTATCACTAGATGACTGGTTAACCTTATTCACTATCTTAGATCTACAATGAGCTGCTATGTGTCCTGTCTTATTGCACCTAAAACATGTTTTTATTCTCGAAATAAACGAATGTTCAGTCTCCTCCTTCTCATTTCTATGATCACTTTCAAAGTTAAGCAAATCTTTCTTAATTTCGTTCAAACTCTTATCATCTTTGCTAAACTTAACCAAGGTACAAAACGTATTGAACTCTTTTGGTAGGCCTTTAAGAATGATTGACACAAACATCTTTCCACTTAAACCCTCGTCTACTTCATCTAAATTATACTGCTCGTACTTCATCTAACTCTTCAGCTCGTGATATAATCGACTACACTCTCATTAGCTTTCATTCTTATCGAAGTTAAATCTGAAATCAATTGCTGCAGTCTAGGTCTCTCGGCG
>NC_087067.1:57552820-57627785 GCF_963678635.1 Symsagittifera roscoffensis | reverse complement strand
CATTTCTCCGAAACTTAACAAATGTGATCGCGCTCCACTGGTATTTGAAGTGGCTGGAATCTGTTCCAAAATCCCCGGAACACGAGTTTCTTTCTCAGATGGGACAGTTGTTTGCGGTTCAGACGCTGTATGAAAATGCGTCCCTATCTCTACGATGCGAATATTCTCCAGTCCAAAGGTTTGAACAGACTTCAAATTCGAATTTGAGTGTCGGAATGAAGCTCTGAAGAAGAACCTAATGACGGCAGTAGACGCTGTAGCGCCTCCCGATTTTGTCTTGAATTCATCGCTCGGCAGATCGGAAGGAAACTTGCATGATAATATTGTGCAGCAGATTCTCAATGCAGATCATTTTAGACTTTGTGGTGTAAAGAAGCAGTTAATTTTGATTCACTCGCCAAAATGTAGAAAAGAGCTGAAAATTATATGACTAATTTGAATCGTCAAGAATATGTTTTTTGGAATTTGACAGGTTTAAATAACCGGTGAAATCTCAATTTTCATCAAATTGAGCTTGAAAATGGAAAAACAAAATGGCCGGCCTTGAAACCGCACCTTTATTTGGGGCGGATCTAGAGTTTTCTCGAACGGGATGCTGATTTTCATAAATATTGTCTTCGCCGACGAAATTTAATTTCCAAGGTCTCTTAAAGCACCATTAGAATCCTATTTCGACCAAGATTTTGGTCATGTTTTGAAAGGTGTTGACCAAAAAATTGCATAGTGTCGGAGCATTCTCCTTCAATTTTAGGAATAATGGCGCCTCTAGAATATTTTAATATCACAAGTGGATGTTGACTTTTGGTTTTCAGGGGTCAAACACATGAGGGATTTTTATGTGTTTTTTTTCTAGCCCCCGGCCTGCTCGAGGAATGCAGGTTACGAGGATAGCCGGTTACTGCAAATAGCACAGAATGTTCCCATCATAGTTTAAGAAAAATACGTGTTAAAAATACGAAAAATTCAAATTAGTGTCATCTTTTTCTGCGTGGTATGATTATAAAGATCTGAACGAAAAAATACAACTTCGGCATATTCGACAGTCATAATAAAATAGTCTTAGTGGAAAACAGCGGTTTTGTAAAAAACATGAATAGAAAAACGAAACAAAAAAATCGTAAACAAAAAAATTCAAAATTTTTACAGAAATTTTTTTAAAATTTCTGATTTCCTAAATGGAGCAAAAAACTAACTTTACTCGGCAAAAACTAAGTTGTCACGGCTTAAATTGAGTATGAGTAAGCTATTTTGAGCCTGCTCGCTCACCTTATTCGCTCGAATTTATACCAAAAAACAAAAATTTCAAACGGGCTTTTCTTGACACAGTATTTTTTCAATGTACTTCAAATCACGGCTAAAGGGACTTTAATATGACATATCCCTCGTTACCTTCCGATGCTTACACTTGCGAGAGCAAGTGTGTTGTAATCGGGAACTAGACTTTTCCTTAAACTTTTTCTTACACATTCTTGTATTCATTTCTTCTCTTCTTTTACACCTTCCAGTAACGGCGTCGCCTTTCCAGTACCGCCGTCGCACTTCTAGTAGCGTCGTCGCCTTTGTAGTAGAGCCGTCGCTGGTATCGCCGTTTTCTTTGCTTTTTAAAGTCTGGGGTTCGACTTTCGATTGTCTGCTCAAATTTCGTTGGCTAAGTTGCAACATCTCGGATTTACTTGTACTGCAAGAACTTTTGATTGCAGTTGCAAGTGCAAATTTTCATTCCAATTTCAGGGAGGACTTTGATGATTTTAACTTTATTCATAAAATGTTTTTTTTTAATGTCAACTGGTGACTGCTCAAGTTTTGTCTAAATTGTCGAAATAGGATTTTACTTGTGCTGTAAGCAACTTTTATTGCAATTGCAAGTGTTGTTCATTCTAGCTTCCGGGGACTCAAAAGATTAAAAAACATCACAAAATCTTTTAGTTTTGGCTCATTTGGTGTCTGCTCAAGTTTTTTCGGCTTAGTTGTCGCATCTTGGTTTTTCCTTGTGCCGTGCGCCACTTTCTTTGCAATTTCAAGTGTAATTGTTGTTCATTGTAGTTTCAGCGGGGACTTGAAGGGTTTTTTAAAAGTTCGTAATTTTTTTTGCTGTTCAACTGGTGTCAGCTTTAAGATTGTCGTCTACTTTGCACATAACTGATTTTTGTGCTGTAAGCAACTTCCATTGTTGTTGCAAGTGAATGTGTAGTTTATTGTAGCTAAGTTGCGACATCTCTGATTTTGATTGTGATGTAAGCAGTTTTGATTGCATTTGCTAGTGCAAATGTTGTTCATTCTAGTTTCAGGGAGGACTTGAATGATTTCAATTTTTTTCATACAATGCTTATTTAGTTTCACCTGGTGTCTGCTCAAGTTTTGTCTAATTTGGCGCATTTTGCTTGTGCTGTAAGCAACTTTCATTGCAGTTGCAAGTGCAAGTGTTGTTCATTCTAGTTTCAGCGGGGACCTGAAGGATTTTCAAAATGTTCGTAATTTTTTTCCTGTTCAAATAGTGTCAGCTTAAAGATTGTCGTCTCAGTTGCCAATCACTGATTTTTTTTGCGCTGTAAGCAATTTTAATTGTTTTAACTGAATATGTTGTTTATAATAGTTTCAGGCGGGATTTTAAACTTAGTTAACGTAAAGTATAAGCTTATAAAAATCGATTTCTTTCTCGGATCAATTTATGTCAGCTCAAGATTGTTGACTTAGTTTTCTCATTGTTTGATCTGTTCCTTTGTTTATTTTTTATTCAAATATCTGGCATGTTTGCTTAGAAATAACTTCTATTGAGACATACGAAAATTTAATTTTTGGTACACCTAGGATTTTCAACTTTTTTTCGTTTTTTGTTTGATTTTTTATGTTGTTTTTTCTACGTCGTGCTGATTCGCAAGTGGTGCGAAGCTCCGCTTTGCCTGTGTTATTTGTGGTTCATGATTTAGCGTGGAAAAAAATGAAATTTAGACAATTTATTTACGCTGAAATGGAGATCCAGCATCAACATCGAGGCAAGAATTTTATGAACCGCTTTTGGAAAGAAGTGAAAACCATGTGCTAACAAGTAAAAGGTATCAAAGCAATGTAGAAACTGAATGTCTGTATAAATTAGCGTAGAATAAAGTCGGAATCAAATCCATATTATTATAAAAGGTACCCAGAAAGATCCAAAAAATAAAAAGAAAAGGGCCATAATAATCTTTTTGACAATAAGTTTTCGTTGACATAAGGCTCAAAAAAGAAAAACAATTTCTTCGATTTTAATGGATTTTTTCCGGAAATTTTCAAATGGTCAAAGTAATCCATCCATTGAACCTAAAAGAAAAAAATTCATTGAATGATTTTTTTTCAGTTTTTCCACTGTTTAATTTTTGTTGGAAATTGGATCAGAATCTTCGGAAATTGGATCAGAAATTGCTAGAAAAGTTAGTTTGATTGCAGCCCCTGATAAATTGCCGCATCAGTCTTTTTTTTCAGTTTTTCCACTGTTTAATTTTCGTCGAAAATTGGATCAGAATCTTCGGAAATTGGATCAGAAATTACTAGAAAAATTAATTTGATTGTAGCCCCTGATAAATCGCCACAAATAAAAAAAAAATAGTTCAAGCAAGTTTAAATCGTTTTTCATCAGGTTGAAATAATTTAACAAGTTTACGTCTAGTGGTTAGTAATTTTCAAGTCAAAACTCCTGTCCTTGCTCCATGCAGACCGATAAAAAAAATTTGTCAATTGAAAGAAGCTTTACAAAATACAGTCTGCAACTTCGTAAATACATCAATGAGAAGTGTGGTAAAAGTCTGAAGTTTCATCAGAAAAAGTGTCAAACTTTTTAAAGCCACTTGTGATTTTTTTGGGATTTGACTTTTGATTGAGAGTCAATGAACGTAGTCCAGACACCTATATAGGTCGTGATGTTTTTTCCTTTTTTCAAGAAAAGTTTCAAAATGCTCTAATATTTTACTGAAGTGCATTAATACACATATGCTTCTAAGTATCTATGCACTATTTGATTCCAATCTAGTTTCAGCTACAAAAATTATCTCAAGTTGCGCTCTCCAATTACGAGAATATAAAGGCCACGAAAAACGTGATCGACTTCAAGTTTTGAAAGTGTGTTTCATTTTTTCAGATTTCCCAGCGGAACAAAAACTTAAACTATTGATCCAGTTTCTTCAAATTGAAATATTTTTGCTTTCAAAAAACTTTCATCTTTTAAGAGTCATTAACGTAGTGAATACTTTTTATATAGGTGTTCCTGATTGTTTTGTTGTTTTTAGGACAAATTGTTCACCCTCTAATTACATCTTTCGCTAGCTAAGTTCATTTCCGTGGCAAACTGAGGGCAAACTCCACTATCGAACAGCAAAAGTTTTAAGATCACAAAAAACCTTATCTACTTCTAGTTTCGATAGTGGATTTTAATTTGCAGATTTCCCAGCTGAATAAAAAAATAGTTACTGATCTAGTTTTCTCAAAGGGGCTTGTTTTATCAAAAAATGTCAACCATAAATTTTTGAAATTCAAAGAGCTTGAAGGCCATATACTTTTTTTCTTTGAAAGTCGAAATTTGATTTTTTTTAATTAGTCAGTTTTTTTTTTTCAGGTTATTTCCGTTCATGACTCTCCCAAAGGTCTGTTGGCTATCTTTTTTCTACTTTGAAATTTAAGCTATAATTAAACTGCGTTTTTTTGCTTGAAAAGTGAGTTGAAGCGTGAAACCTCTACTTTTAGTAAAGTTTAAATTTTCGCCGGCTTTGTAGAAGCGTGAAACCTCTCAACATTTTTTGGAAGTGTCAATGAATTTAATAAAGGTCGTGTAGATTTTTTTAAAACACAAGTGCATTGATACATATTAATGCAATTATGTTTATATGCACTTTTTTGAGTTCAGCTTGCTAAAATTGTAACTGGGCGAATAATTGTAAACGACTTCAAGTTTCAAAAACGAATGTATTTTTATTTTGAAATCTCACTAGAATACAAACTTTACAAATTGATCCAATTTTCTGGTTTTGGGTCAATTTTTTCTATCTATTTTTTTGAAATTTTTCAGTTTGACTGTTGGTAATGTTGTTTTCTTATTAGTCTTCGATTCTCTAAACACCAGTGAAATTAGTTAAGCAGTGTTGTTTTTAAGTTTCGAAATTGGAATTTAATTTCAAGAAAATTGTTGAATTTTTTCAAGTCTAATTTCTTGATTGGGACTTTTGGAACCTTTGACCCATGAAATGTTTTCAGTGGCTCGGTGAAAGAAAAAAAACAAGTAATCCATACAATTTAAAAATAATGGAAATATACATAAATAACCGACATCGCTTCAACGTGGACGTATTTTGGAGGTCATTTTGAGAACAGTATGAACATTTATGCACCAAGGACTGCATTTCTACGCAGGATTCCGAGCATTCTAATGTTTTCAGATAAAGTTAAAACGTCTCTACTTATTTTCAGGAAAAAAAATTTTCCTTTGATGTCGATACGTGGATCGAACTGGTCAAAGACTGCAAAAACATTTCAGAAAACGACTTCAAGCAACTCTGCGAGAAAGTGAGCGAGATATTTCTGGAAGAATCGAACGTGCAATTTGTATCTACACCTGTCACAGTTTGCGGAGACATTCACGGTCAGTTTTTTCTGACCTCGAGGAGCTTTTCAGAACGGGAGGTCAAGTTGCAGATACGAAGTATGTATTTCTGGGTGATTTTGTTGACCGAGGTTCTTACAGTTTGGAGGCTTTGACAATATTGCTTCTGTTGAAATTGAAGTATTCTGACAGAATTGTGTTGTTGCGAGATAAAAAGTTGACACTCTTCAGAAATAGTTTCGACTAGAGCAACATAAATACTCAAATAACCCACAAATAATGAAAATACACCCATAAACAATGAAAACACATCATGCATACAAATTTTTAGCCTCGATAAAATTTGTAGGAGTTTGGTTAATATGGGTAGCTGAATATGGGTTTCGGAGGGTAGAGTCAAGAGTTTTGAACATATACGTATCTTTCATGAACGTATCTTTCTTAGAACATTGATAGGTGAAATTTCTGGCGCTTAAATATATTTTTTTCTTATTTGAGTTGTCGTTTGGGAAATGAGTAATAGATTCAGTACATGTTGTTTGACTTGATGACAGTTGCTGCTCTGATAGACGGGCAGATCCTCTGTGTACACGGAGGTCTTTCTCCAGAGATCAATACCCTGGACCAGATTCGAACCATAGACCGCAACCAGGAGATACCCACAAGGGCGCCTTCTGCGACCTCGTCTGGAGTGATCCGGAGGACTTGGATAGTGGGTATGGAACTAAGGCCTGGAACATCAGCCCGAGAGGGGCCGGATGGCTGTTCGGAAAACAATTGGTCGATGTGATTGATCATTTCTTGTATAATAAAGTCAATGTGCTGATGTTGAACAGTTATATGGATTTCTTATAATTCGACCGGACGAAACAATTAATTATTGATAAAAAAGGAACAGCTCAAATTAACATCATTTTTCACTCAATTTCAAAATTGTGCATTCACATGTAAAATCAGCTTTATTCTCAGTCAGTAGCGGATTTAGCGGGCGGGGGCGGACGCAACCTCAACTTAGGGCGCCAATCTATCTTAATTTTGAGGTAGAAGCGCGCGCCAAAAAAACGCGACTGTCTGGTTGAAATTTTCCAAAAACTGCCTAAAAACGACTTTTTAGTGGTTTGAGAGAGCTGTTGAGTTTCAAAAGATATCTAATTGCGTGATTTTAAGTGCTTATTTTAAATCATCAGTGCTCTTTGGTTTGTCCCATCGGAGTTATAATTATTCAGGAGTTTATTCACATAAACGACCTCAAACTCATCTGTCGTGCCCATCAGCTGGTACAAGAAGGCTACAAGTACATATTCGATGACACCCTAATCACAGTGTGGAGTGCCCCCAACTACAACTACAGGTGTTGGAACATAGCAGCCATACTGGAGATCAATTCTGTCTCCAGCAAAAAAAAAACAAAACTGTTCAACGCCGTGCCAAACAACGAGCGAAAAACTCCTCCCAGAAGCATGTCACCCTATTTTCTATAAGTTCAATTTAATATGATCGTTATAGATGTAGTTGATGCTGAATTTAAGCTGCTAATCTTAGAGTAAATGAAAATTCAACTAAAAGGTTAAATATGATGCTGAAAGCAAACTGCGAATATTCTATGCGTGGCGAATTATGCCGCTCTGAAAATTGTTTTTAAGAAGTAAGGCAAACTAATGATAAAATTTTAAGATTACTAATCATTTGGCTTAAATGGCGTTTAAAATTTACCCAGACTAACATGAGATAGAAAATAAACAAAAACTTATCAAGTTTTGCAGCCCAGATGTTTCAGCAGCTGAAAATCACCCTTTCTTTCCTTGTATCTCGACCGAAACTTGCAATGATTTATTTGAGTCTAAATTTGTTTCGGTTTTCCTCTTCTGCAGTCTGAGGAAATCTGCTTGTTGTTCTGGTCTACTGCATTTTGGTGGTATAAACGAACTTGGAATGGATTCAGTAGCTTACTTTGATTTTAATAGCGGCTTTCTTTGATTTGGAATCAGAAATTATTTGCATTGGTAAGTTTTTAGTTTTTTCCTTGTTTATAACTAACACCGTTCTCTGAGGCGCTTTGCTTTTCTTGATAGGAAGACATAAGTTACGTCATGTGCGCAAAATGTCATCCAGACATGTCGTGAAACTTGTGGAGGTCACGGATATCTATCTAACTCAAATTTGGGCAAGTTGAGAGAGGGTAACGACCCACAGCTAACTTATGAAGGAGATAACTATGTATTAATGCAGCAGCTGATAGGCTACGCTTTGAAGAACTACAAAAGGAACGGAGTGTTGAAGATAATCGACTTTGAGCTGAATGAGAAAATTGAGATGTTTCCAAAGTCAATCGGAAGTTTCGAGAACTTCTCGGACCTGGAGAAAGCAATGCGAGGCTTAGTCTTTGTGTTGCTGAAACTTGGTAGCTTGCATTATGAGCTTCCAAAGTTGGATCTGGCTAAAAGTGTGGTAAATGTGATCGCGTTCCACTGGTATTTGAAGTGGCTGGAATCTGTTCCAAAATCCCCGGAACACGAGTTTCTTTCTCAGATGGGACAGTTGTTTGCGGTTCAGATGCTGTATGAAAATGCGTCCTATCTCTACGATGCGAATATTCTCCAGTCCAAAAATTTGAACAGACTTCAAATTCGAATTGAGTGTCTGAATGAAGCTCTGAAGAAGAACCTAGTGACAGCAGTAGACGCTGTAGCGCCTCCCGATTTAGTCTTGAATTCATCGCTCGGCAGATCGGAAGGAAACTTGCATGATAATATTGTGCAGCAGATTCTCAATGCAGATCATTCTAGACTTTGTGGTGGAAAGAAGCAGTTAATTTTGATTCACTTGCTATATGTAGAAAAGAGCTGAAAGTTAGATGACTAATTTTAATCGTCAAAAATATGCTTTTTGGAATTTGACAGGTTTAAAAAACCGGTGAAATCTCAATTTTCATCAAATTGAGCTTGAAAATGAAAAAACAAAATGGCCGGCTATGAAACCGCACCTTTATTTGGAGCGGATCTAGAGTTTTCTCGAAAGGGATGCTGATTTTCATAAACATTGTCTTTGCCGACGAAATTGAATTTCCAAGGTCTCTTGAAGCACTATTAGAATACTATTGCGACCAGGAGTTTGGTCATGTTTTGAAAGGTGTTGATCAAAAAATTGCATAGTGTCGGAGCATTCTTCTTCAGTTTTAGGATTAATGGCGCCTCTAGAGTAATTTAATATCACAAGTGGATGTTGACTTTTGGTTTTCAGGGGTCAACCACAAGGGGTTCGCCGCCGCCCTCCACGTAAATCCGCCCTACTGTTTTTCTGGGTACGTTCTTCTTGGTATTTTTTTCGAAGAAAGTAAAAAGAAACGAGGATTTTTTATGTATTTTTTTTTAGCCCCCGGCCTGCTCGAGGATAGCCGGTTACTGCAAATAGCACAGAAGCTTCCCAAAATAGTTTAAGAAAAATACAAAAAAAGTTTTTTTTTTCAAATTAGTGTCATTTTTTTCTGCGTGGTATGATTATCAAGATCTGAACGAAAAAATAGAACATCGGCATATTCGACAGTCATATTAAAATAGGCATAGTGGAAAACAGCGGTTTTACAAAATTTTTACAGAAATTTTTAAAAGTTGCTGATTTCCTAAATGGAGCAAAAAACTAACTTTACTCGGCAAAAACTAAGTTGTCACGGCTTAAATTGAGTATGAGTAAGCTATTTTGAGCCTGTTCGCTCAACTTATTCGCTCGAATTTATACCAAAAATCATAAATTTCAAACGGGTTTTTCTTGACACTATTTTTTCAATGTACTTCGAATCACGGCTAAAGGGACTTTAATATGACATATCCCTCGTTACCTTCCGATGCTTACACTTGCGAGAGCAAGTGTGTTGTAATCTGGAACTAGACTTTTCCCTAAACTTTTTCTTACACATTCTTGTATTCATTTCTTCTCTTCTTTTACACCTTCCAGTTACGGCGTCGCCTTTCCAGTACTGCCGTCGCACTTCTAGTAGCGTCGTCGCCTTTGCAGTAGAGCCGTCGCTGGTATCGCCGTTTTCTTTGCTTTTTAAAGTCTGGGGTTCGACATTCGATTGTCTGCTCAAATTTCGTTGGCTAAGTTGCAACATCTCGAATTTTACTTATACTGTAAGAACTTTTGATTGCAGTTGCAAGTGCAAATTTTCATTTCAGTTTCAGGGAGGATTTGAATGATTTTTTTTAATTTCAACTGTTGTCTGCTAAAGTTTTGTCGTTTAAGTTGTCAAAATAAGATTTTACTTGTGCTGTAAGCAACTTTTTTTGCAGTTGCAAGTGGTGTTCATTCTAGCTTCCGGGGATTCAAAAGGTTAAGAAACATCATAAAATCTTTTAGTTTCGGCTCATTTGGTGTCTGTTTTTTTTTGGCTTAGTTGTCGCATCTTGATTTTTCCTTGTGCCGTGCGCCATTTTCCTTGCAACTTCCAGTGTAATTGTTGTTCAATGTAGTTTAAGCAGGGACTTGAAGGGTTTTTTTTAAGTTCGTAATTTTTTTTGCTGTTCACCTGGTGTCAGCTTTAAGATTTTCGTCTTATTTGCCCAAAACTGATTTTTGTGCTGTAAGCAACTTCCATTGTTGTTGCAAGTGAACGTGTAGTTTGTTGTAGCTAAGTTGCGACATCTCGGATTTTGCTTGTGATGCAAGCAGTTTTGATTGCAGTTGCTAGTGCAAATGTTGTTCATTCTAGTTTCAGCGGGTACTTGAAGGATTTTCAAAATATTCGTAATTTTTTTTCCTGTTCAATTAGTGTCAGCTTAAAGATTGTCGTCTCAGTTGCCAATCACTGATTTTTTCTGCACTGTAAGCAATTTTAATTGTTTTAACTGAATATGTTGTTTATAATAGTTTCAGGCGGGATTTTAAACTTAGTTAACATAAAATATAAGCCTATAAAAATCGATTTCTTTCTCGGATCAACTTATGTCAGCTCAAGATTGTTGGCTTTGTTTCCTCATTGTTTGATCTGTTCCTTTGTTTATTTACTATTCAAGTATCTGGCATGTTTGCCTAAAAATAACTTCTATTGAAACATACGAAAATTTAAGTTTTGGTACACCTAGGTTTTTCAACTTTTTTTTCATTTTTTGTTTGCTTTTTTATGTTGTTTCATCTACGTCGTGTTGATTAGCAAATGGTGCAAAGCTCCACCTGGCCTGTGTTGTTAGTGGTTCGTAATTTAGCGTGGAAGAAATTGAAATTTAGACGATTTATCTACGCTGAAATGGAGATCCAGCATTAACATTGAGGCAAGAACTTTATGAACCGCTTTTGGAAAGTGAAAACCATGTGCTAACAAGTAAAAGGTATCAAAGCAATGTAGAAATTGAATGTTTGTATAATTTAGCATAGAATAAAGTCGGAACAAAATCCATATTATTATAAAAGATACCCAGAAAGATCCAAAAAATAAAAAAAAGGAAAGGGCAATAATAATCTTTTTGACAAAATTTTTAGTAAAATTTCAAATTTGAACGTTTTCGTTGACATAAGGCTCAAAAAAGAAAACTATTTCTTCGATTTTAACGGAATTTTTTTCCAGAAGTTTTCAAATGGTCAAAGTAATCCATCCATTGAACCAGAAAGAAAAAAGAAATTCATTGAATGATTTTTTTCAGTTTTTCCACTGTTTAATTTTCGTTGAAAATTGGATCTGAATCTTCGGAGTTTGGATCAGAAATTGCTGGAAAAATTAATTTGATTGTAGCCCCTGATAAATCGCCACAAATAAAAAAAAATAGTTCAAGCAAGTTTAAATCGTTTTTCATCAGGTTGAAATAATTTAACAAGTTTACGTCTAGTGGTTAGTAATTTTCAATTCAAAACTCCTGTCCTTGCTCCATGCAGACCGATAAAAAAAAATTTGTCAATTGAAAGAAACTTTACAAAATACAGTCTGCAACTTCATAAATACATCAAGGAGAAGTGTGGTAAAAGTCTGAAGGTTCATCAGAAAAAGTCTCAAACTTTGTTAGGCCACTTATGATTTTTTTGGGATTTGACTTTTGATTGAGAGTCAATGAACGTAGTCCAGACACCTATATATGTCGTGATGTTTTTTCCTTTTTTTCAAGAAAAGTTTCAAAATGCTCTAATATTTTACTGAAGTGCATTAATACACATATGCTTCTAGTTTGATGATTGGTGCTTTTGGAACCTTTGACCCATGAAATGTTCTCAGTGGCTCAGTGAAAAAACAAAACAAGTAATCCATATAATTTAAACATAATGGAGATATACCTAAATTACCGATACCGATGAGTGTATATCTAAATACGGAAATGCAAATGCGTGGAGATATCGCTGCAAGGTTCGTTACGTACATAGATAAAGTTGACACTCTTCAGAAATAGTTTCGACCAGAGCAACATAAATACTCAAAAAACCCACAAATAATGAAAATACACCCATAAACAATGAAAACACATCATGCATACAAATTTTTAGCCTCGATAAAATTTGTAGGAGTTTGGTTAATATGGGTAGCTGAATATGGGTTTCGGAGGGTAGAGTCAAGAGTTTTGAACATATACGTATCTTTCATGAACGTATCTTTCTTAGAACATTGATAGGTGAAATTTCTGGCGCTTAAATATATTTTTTTCTTATTTGAGTTGTCGTTTGGGAAATGAGTAATAGATTCAGTACATGTTGTTTGACTTGATGACAGCTGCTGCTCTGATAGACGGGCAGATCCTCTGTGTACACGGAGGTCTTTCTCCAGAGATCAATACCCTGGACCAGATTCGAACCATAGACCGCAACCAGGAGATACCCACAAGGGCGCCTTCTGCGACCTCGTCTGGAGTGATCCGGAGGACTTGGATAGTGGGTATGGAACTAAGGCCTGGAACATCAGCCCAAGAGGGGCCGGATGGCTGTTCGGAAAACAAGTGGTCGATGTGATTGATCATTTCTTGTATAATAAAGTCAATGTGCTGATGTTGAACAGTTATATGGATTTCTTATAATTCGACCGGACGAAACAATTAATTATTGATAAAAAAGGAACAGCTCAAATTAACATCATTTTTCACTCAATTTCAAAATTGTGCATTCACATGTAAAATCAGCTTTATTCTCAGTCAGTAGCGGATTTAGCGGAAGGGGGCGGACGCCACCTCACCCTTAGGGCGCCAATCTATCTTAATTTTGAGGTGGAAGCGCGCGCCAAAAAACGCGACTGTCTGGTGGAAATTTTCCAAAAACTGCCTAAACACGACTTTTTTCAAAAAAGAGCTTTTTTAGTGGTTTGGAAGAGCTGTTGAGTTTCAAAAGATATCTAATTGCGTGATTTTAAGTGCTTATTTTATATCATCAGTGCTCTTTGGTTTGTCCCATCGGAGTTATAATTATTCAGGAGTTTATTCACATAAACGACCTCAAACTCATCTGTCGTGCCCATCAGCTGGTACAAGAAGGCTACAAGTACATGTTCGATGACACCCCAATCACAGTGTGGAGTGCCCCCAACTACGACTACAGGTGTGGGAACATAGCAGCCATACTGGAGATCAATTCTGTCTCCAGCAAAAACACAAAACTGTTCAACGCCGTGCCAGACAACGAGCGCAAAACTCCTCCCAGAAACATGTCACCCTATTTTCTATAAGTTCAAATTAATATGATGGTTATAGATGTAGTTGATGCTGAATTTAGGCTGCTAATCTTAGAATAAATGAAAATTCAACTAAAAGGTTAAATATGATGCTGAAAGCAAACTGCGAATATTCTATGCGTGGCGAATTAAGCCGCTCTGAAAATTGTTTCAAGAAGTAAGGCAAACTAATGATAAAATTTTAAGATTACTAATCATTTGGCTTAAGTGGCGTTTAAAATTTACCCAGACTAACATGAGATAGAAAATAAACAAAAACTTATCATGTTTTGCAGCCCAGATGTTTCAGCTGCTGAAAATCACCCTTTCTTTCCTTGTATCTCGACCGACACTTGCAATGATTTGTTTGAGTCTAAATTTGTTTCGGTTTTCCTCTTCTGCAGTCTGAGAAAATCTGCTTGTTGTTCTGGTCTACTGCATTTTAGGGGTATAAACGAACTTGGAATGGATTCAGTAGCTTACTTTGGTTTTAATAGCGGCTTTCTTTGATTTGGAATCAGAAATTATTTGCACTGGTAAATTTTTAGTTTTTTCCTTGTTTATAACTAACACCGTTCTCTGAGGCGCTTTGCTTTTCTTGATAGGAAGAGATAAGTAAATCTGTGGTATTTCGAAGCAGTTTTATTTATGTTATCAAGTTTTATAGCTTTTACAAAAACTTAGTTGCAATTTTCCCAACAGATCAGATAACACTACTGTAGGAAAATGAAAAAATAGAAAATCAGAGTCTTTTCGAATCAGGTTAGTTGTCAAATTAAATCGCACAATGACGTATCTAGCAGCATTGAATTTGACCAATAAAAAACTATCGTTTTGCGGCATATTATGAAGTTAATAGTTGCATCGAAATCTGTCCTATTAAAAACCTTCGTTTGGCGGCATGCTTACAAAAGTTAACTCTCGGGTAAACGTATTTGATCATGTCTGAACAAGTTTTTTTGCGCGCGAATTGGCAATATCTTAAATGTACCGGTTATGTATGGCTCACCTGACTAATAATCATACTACTCACGTCTATAGCAAAGCGTCTATACTCACGTCTAAATTCAAATGGTCTCGAATAGTTTTTGGTAAGTAAAACTTAGAGAAACTTTAATTTTGGTCCGAAAATATCGAATAGTATGCGCAAAAATTTGAGCCAACTTAGCTTGCATCAGTTCAAGTTTTTTTCAAAAAAGAGCCTTTATAGTGGTTTGGGGGAGCTGTTGAGTTTCAAAAGATATCTAATTGCGTGATTTTAATGCTTATTTTATATCATCAGTGCTCTTTGGTTTGTCCCACCGGAGTTATAATTTTTCAGGAGTTTATTCACATAAACGACCTCAAACTCATCTGTCGTGCCCATCAGCTGGTACAAGAAGGCTACAAGTACATGTTCGATGACACCCTAATCACAGTGTGGAGTGCCCCCAACTACTACTACAGGTGTGGAAACATAGCAGCCATACTGGAGATCAATTCTGTCTACAGCAAAAACACAAAACTGTTCAACGCCGTGCCAGACAACGAGCGCAAAACTCCTCCCAGAAACATGTCACCCTATTTTCTATAAATTCAATTTAATATGAAGGTTATAGATGTAGTTGATGCTGAATTTAAGCTGCTAATCTTAGAGTAAATGAAAATTCAACTAAAAGGTTAAATATGATGCTGAAAGCAAACTGCGACTATTCTATGCGTGGCGAATTATGCCGCTGTGAAAATTGTTTCAAGAAGTAAGGCAAACTAATCATAAAATTTTGAGATTACTAATCATTTGGCTTAAGTGGCGTTTAAAATTTACCAAGACTAACATGAGATAGAAAATAAACAAAAACTTATCAAGTTTTGCAGCCCAGATGTTTCAGCAGCTGAAAATCACCCTTTCTTTCCTTGTATCTCGACCGACACTTGCAACGATTTGTTTGAGTCTAAATTTGTTTCGGTTTTCCTCTTCTGCAGTCTGAGGAAATCTGCTTGTTGTTCTGGTCTACTGCATTTTGGTGGTATAAACGAACTTGGAATGGATTCAGTAGCTTACTTTGGTTTTAATAGCGGCTTTCTTTGATTTGGAATCAGAAATTATTTGCACTGGTAAATTTTTAGTTTTTTCCTTGTTTATAACTAACACCGTTCTCTGAGGCGCTTTGCTTTTCTTGATAGGAAGAGATAAGTAAATCTGTGGTATTTCGAAGCAGTTTTAATTATGTTATCAAGTTTTATAGCCTTTGCAAAAACTTACTTGCAATTTTACCAACTGATCAGATTACACTACTGTAGGAAAATGAAAATATAGAAAATCAGAGTCTTTTCGAATCAGGTTAGTTGTCAAATTAAATCGCACAATGACGTATCTAGCTGCATTGAATTTGACCAATAAAAAACTATCGTTTTGCGGCATGATTATAAAGTTAATAGTTGCATCGAAATCTGTCCTATTAAAAACCGTCGTTTGGCGGCATGCTTACAAAAGTTAAACTCTCGGGTAAACGTATTTGATCATGTCTGAACAAGTTTTTTTGCGCGCGCGAATTGGCAATATCTTAAATGTACCGGTTATGTATGGCTCACCTGATTAATAATCATACTACTCACGTCTATAGCAAAGCGTCTATACTCACGTCTATATTCAAATGGTCTCGAATAGTTTTTGGTAAGTAAAACTAAGAGAAACTTTAATTTTGGTCCGAAAATATCGAATAGTATGCGCAAAAATTTGAGCCAATTTAGCTTGCATCAGTTCAATTTAAAACTATTATAAGACGGGGATATTTCGCCACTCCTAATTTTTTCTTGTTTTTATCTACTTTTTTAATTTTTTACTTACATTTATTTACAATAAAACAAGCTGTTTTAAACCTCAGATTAGTGCAAGAATATCCGCCCGCATATCCAAATAATTCAGGAGCTATCAACACGCTGTTAAAAAATTCTGGATAAAATTAATCTGAATGAAATTTTATTATAGTACCAAAACAAAAAATCAGTCCCGTTTGCACCAAATTAAAAAAATCTATCGCCTTGGAGCCAGAATTATGCAGTTGGCCGAAGATTAGAGCTTTAAAGACTATTTTTAGGTTCTTTGTTTAAGGATAATGGGCGGGCTAAGCGCGCGTTGTCGCTTCGCGGCGATAACCGCTTCTATTGTTTATGAAGACTACTAACCTCTGTTGGCATGGAAAAGCTCGTAGCACGTTAGTGCGACTATGGTGGTCACATTTCTGCTATCTAGCTTCATGCTGTCGCTTATTTTTGAATCAACGTTTTCGGTGGTTCTAGAAATGTAAATTTGGTTTCACGGAATCTGTAACAGGAGCTCATTTTTTTCAGTATCCTAGTGTTTCGGGTTACGTGACCAAAGGATAAAACATTTAAGCCCATAAATTACGGAATCCGTGAATAAAAGTTGCCTGTTTTTGCGGAATCGGTGACCAAATGTTAATCATTGCAGATGTAAATCCACGGAATCCGGGAGATACGGATTCCGTGGTTTTTTGGCTTTTGAATAGTGTCGCTCGTAAGATTTGTTCTCAGGTATTTAATTGTTTGGTAGTCTGAAATAAAAAAGTATGAACCTACAATTTTATTTGAATTAAATCATGAAACTCGATTATTTTCAGATTCAATTACTACAAAAAATTTTTTGATTAACCGTTAAGTTTTTTTGGCATATTTCTTCTTTTTTGGCATACCTCCGCAGTTATAAGTGTTCATTTTGAGTGTGGTCTGTGTTTGCAGTATGTGCATAAGTTTAATAACCAGCTAGTAAGTACAGCCAATGCTAAGGATATTAACACAGACTATTATTTTACAAAAAGCTCTTTCGCTTCGAGGTATCAAGGATCTGTAGCATAGAGGTAGGAAAAGAGACCCGCAACAAGTTAAGAGGGTTCGAACCTGGGCAGGGTCGGATGTTTTTAAAGAGCCTTTTCGTATACTAGTTAAAATGCGTCCGCTCAATAAAATGAGGAATGTTAGTTGGTAAAATTCTTTTTTTTTTCAAATTGACTGGTACTGCTAATGCGACATAATTGGCTTGCGTCACCTAGGAATTATGTAGTCTCTTATTAGGCGTATGTCACTCAAAAAGTTATGCAGACTCAAAGTTTTACACATTCAGTTTTTCCCAGTAGCGTTATCGGTCATATTTTTGCTTGTATGCGAAGTGCACCTTCGCCTCTGTGTTTAACTTGCCTAATCTGATACAGATTCAGTGATTTTTCTTTATAAAAAGGATAATTTGTAAGAATGGTTCACTGGTTTTTAATAAAACAGTAATAACCGTCAAGTTTCTTTTTTTGTTGGATTTTTTTTTTCAACTTTTTTGATTTTATCAGTTATAATTATTCTTGAGTTTTTGGTTGCCGGTTGATTTTTTTGACATTTTTCTCTATCGTTTTTCTGGCTTCTTTCAGTTACGATATTCTGGCATCTTTCAATTACGATATTCCACGGAATTTGTCTAAAATTAGATATAGGTTATTCTGTGACATCGTAGTGTTGAAAACGCCATTGCATAAATTTGGTCCCTGATTCGGCAACAAGTTTTTGAGAGTCCACGTAATCAAGCACGTACACGTTTACTTAAAAGAACAAATGTGTGTTTAGCGAAAATAACCCACCTAGGCCTCCTAATGCAATCAGTGTAACAGTTCGTTGAATCAAAATCCTACCAATCAGAAAGCGAGTTGAACAATTATGGTACATATGGGATCAAATTTTCATTTTGCTGTGACTGATCGTTGGTAGAATTGATATTTCACCAAAAAACGCTCCTAGCAAGTAAATTTCTCACTTCCGTCGATAGCGCACATTTTGTTGCACTGCCTCATGACGCAAAGTGGAGAGGAGCAAAGCAAAGATTCGCGCCTACCGAGCTTTATTTAAGATTATGTTTTGGTATGTATGCAATTTCAGACTACGTTTTTTGGAGTAATAAACGTAGGCAAAACATATAGGTCTTGTTGATTTTTTTGTTTGTTTTCAGGATAAACGTCTTAAAATTTGTTCGTGCTCAATTTTGATTTTCTGCGGTTTGACTTGTGATTTCTTTTCAAGTTCAGTGCGTTTTTGTTAAAAGGAAGGTAAACTCCTAATCGACTTCTAATTTCGAAAATACAAATTATTGATCAGATTTTCCAGATTTTTGTTTTTTTTGAAAAACCAGTCGTTTTTTATTCAGTTTCCTTGCGTTCATTACTCTTTTCTGACTGTCAGTTGGCTATGTTTAGATATCTAGGAAACTTTTTTTCGCGTATCCGAGAAACTGTCAAGTAAGTTAAACAACTCAAAAGCAGTAAATCGCACGCATTGTTGTATTTGAAAGGAATGGGCCTGATGATCGAAATTGTATGGTACTTTGAAAATAATCAGCTTCAATTAAATACTTCTCATTCCTTGAGACTACTTTGAGCAAAAACAGTCGGAACTATAAATAAATTGAAACAAGCTGATTTAGTATTGCACACGAAAAAGGCAAGTTTATCAATAAGTATCAATATCAGGCGATAGTCAGTGTAGTGATACCCAGTTACAAAAAACGGTTACACGGTTAAACCATACTCAATGCCGCTATCAAATCCAACAAATTTTCTTAAAGTTATAACATTATTTCCTATTGTTTGTTAATCTTGTTGTGCATCACATTTTTTTCAGACTTACAAAGATGTTTTTTTTTTATATGTAGCGCTAAACAATTTTATCAGGACGGATTTCGGGTGGGGGGAGGGGGGGGGGGGGGTATTTGGATGCCCCTTCTCTCAGGGTTTCGATTCCTTGGCGACTCAAAGGGTCCGCCTTTGTACTATTTCGAGATATTCATTTTGAAGACGGAAAATAAAAACTTTCTAAAGGCGCCTTCGGCACCAATATATACTAATTTTTAGAGGAGAAAGCGCGCCCAAAAAACACAATTTCGTTCCAAAAACTTTTCCAAAAAGTGCAAAAAAAAACGCTTTTTTGGCCTGTTTTTTTTTCAAATCTTTGGCTGTGGTGCAGAAAATTTGGCCAAACAGGGTCTTTTCAGTGCTTTGGGAAGCTCTGAAAAACAATTTGGTCGACCTTAAAAACAGGTCGACAAAATTTTCCAAATTTTTTAAAAATGTTCTGCTGGTTTTTTTATGCGCTTTGACTTTATTGGCGTTGCAAAGAAAATGGATCGCCAGGCATAGGTCCGTCAGTAGAGGTATGTCACCATTCACCTCCCTCCACTCATCTTTCGTCTTCGGGTTCTTCTCCTCGCCGGTCATGTGTCGGTTTTGCATCAGAAGATACTCCAAGAGCAGCGTCTTCAGTCCTGCAGCGCACTTGTTTGAGTGGGTGTCTATACTTGAGTGGGTCTTACCCATAGACAGGGGCTCCCCATATTTCATCAACCGATGAAATGACACCAGTTCACCATGAGTCAGGAGCACTAGTGTCAGATACCCATCAATCCGGAGTGTCTCTACACCCCGACTGAACATGTACGCTGGACCCATGTTAAACAGGTACCTTGGGTAAACTAAGTAAAGGGCCAGCAAAAAGCTTATGGGCATGCTCAATAGTTCTTGCACAAAGGCCCCGAAAATGGTCTCTTTCGCACAAAACACTCCAGCCATGTATTTCTTTTCCCAACAAGGACTCAAGAATCTTAGGATCTCGTGATCCTTCCTCATCCTCAGCTCACCTTTTGCGTGCTCCCTCCAGAATCCTCCGATGGTGACCTCGTTTGCTGCCGTGACGAACCTGGCCACCGTCATCTCCCTGCTCTCGGCTACTTCCAACTGTTCCTTAAGAAATCCCCAGATCTGCTTCACGAGAGGTGAGGCCCTCTCCCTTGTTTTGTCCGTGGCATTCTCCAGCCTTGATGTTAGAAACGGCCACCTACCTCTCTCTTGTGTTAGTCGATATACCATCGCCTCCAGTTGTTTTTCAGTCGCAGTCACATACTTTCTCTCGTTGCTTGGTCCCCTTGACTTGCTAGTGGAGCTCGTGATGATCAAGTCCATACTTCGGAACCACAGGCTGGCTGTCAGGTGACTTATTATTGGGTGATCATCCCCTATTTTCGGACTAAGCTTGAGTTTTCTGGCGAAATTCGAGATCTCTAGTAAGAGGACCTCATCCAAAACAATAAGGATGTCTGCTAGTTCATAGAATCCCCTCAATGCTTGGGACACGTCCGCCCACGCCGCTGCCAGTTCTGACTTGCGAAGTCTCAAGTAGGTGGGTTCCAACTCTCGATTGGGAGCTGCCATCAGGATCCGCCATGCGTTCCCTTCGGCTATTGGGACCAAAATAGCATATACAAACTGCAGAGCAGGAGGCATGCTCGTGTATCCGGGGGACGTCGTGAATACCACTTTCGTCTTAGGACCAAATCGAGAACTGACGTTTTCCTGCACCTCGTTCATCGCAGCAAACAACGTCTGGATAGCCTCCCAGATTTTCTTTGGCAAAGGTTCATCACTTTTCAGTTGCTCTAGAAGTCCAGTCGCATGCAGGTGGTCGTTCATTCCTGCGAACAGCAGTAACTCTGGTTCACGAGGCATCTCTGACTTTATCGCGACCACCAGGGTCAACGTTTCATTCAACTCTGCATCTGGCAGCGAGTATACCAGGGTTTCCGGCCAGAACAACTTGGGAGACGTTCCCTCGAAGTCCCATCCCGCCACGATGATCACCCTTGCGGCTGCTGGATCCGCTCTATCGTAAACTGCCAATGGCTTGGCCAATTGGGCACTCCCGTAGGGTTTCCCATATCTTGGGTCGTCTGTCAATCTCGCATCCTCATAAGCGGCATCTGGTAGTTCCATCTCTCTTGGGTCCAGTAGCTTGTCTACTACCCCCAACTGCGCGGGAGTTGCCAAACTGATTTTGGCAAAACTTGTTTGGTGCTTGGGGGGTGAGTCCCGGACTCCAGAGCAACTTGAGAGGTCTGTAGTTGATCGGTCCCATGACTGATCTCATGGGAATCCCAGTCAGATCAGCCGTATCCATCATTCTTGTTCTTGAGAATTGCGTTTCGTGGGCCTTTAACCAGTCCACGCATTGGTGTCTGCTCAAATCCTCGTGTGACACGTGCTTGAGGCCCAGAGCTTCCGCCAACTCTTGTCTACACTCCAGATCCTCCAGGTCCAACTCTTTTACCTTCTCAAGATATCGCGTCTCTCCACTCTCATGCTTTCTACCACTACCACTGAGGACACCACTGAACTTTGGGGCGTTGATGATTCTGCTTCCTCGGCCTCCATCGGCGTGGAACCCTGTAATTTAGTCCGGCTGCTCCTCGAGCCGTCTCTTGTGTCGACCCTTGCTCCCAGGCGACTGGACAGGTTTCTTGTGGCAAGGAAAGGGGGATCTGGGGGTGGACCGAATGTGAATTGGGCCGTCTCAAGCAGGTCTGCCTCCAGCGCACTTATGTGCCTCTGGAAAACGTCGTTCAATCATTCCACACCGCTAGGTCTGTCGAAATGGATTCCGTCTGAGGATGCATCTTCTGGGAAGGATCGCTCCATTTGCTCGGCTACGTCCAGCAATCCGATGGGAAGGACACTCCTTTGATGTATTTGCCTGATTATCTCATTCAGGTTCCGCACTTTCGCATTCATCTCCATCGCATGTTGGTCGGCCTTCATGTTATAAGGAATGATACAAACTGTGAGTATGGCGGGATCCATTTGGATCCGCAACTCCTCGAGGATGCAGCTCATTTTATCATGTAGCCTCATGACTTTCCTCGACTCACCTCTGGACACGTCACATGTCCCCATCATTAGAGTCGCCGTGTACATTTTGCCATCCCTAGCATCTCGAGTGATGCCAACATCTGCGTCGTTGCGGCTCCAGAGAAACTCAAGACTCCAGTCTGCCAGTGCGACTGGATCCGGGTCAGCACCCGTACGAGGCTCTCCCCTACAATCAGGTGAACCGCACCTTCCGGTATCCGTGGCTGTGTATAGTATTCCACCCAAGCCGCGTCATGAAAACAATCCCTTCTCGCCCGTTGCGCCGCGTTCCAATCCATGCGGTTGTGCCTGTGGTATCTGCCCTCCGTGTTCTTCTTATAGCTTGCGACCACACTCCTCACCGGTTGCTCCCTCCAAGTCGGGGGTAACTCCACTCTGGCTGGACTCTCACGACTTCTCAGCTGTAGTCTCCCATTCAATTCCTTAAGACGCGACGAGCTCCCGCTCACCTGACTGCTGCTCGGGGTTGAGCTCGGGGTATACCCCGGCAGTGCCACGTCCATTAATGGGCGTATCGGTTGCGTCTCCAAACCACGCAGGGAGGACGTTAATTCGGTTGGTATCCATACCTCCAGTCCCTCGTTTATGTGCTCTTGAGCCGCGCGGTCTAAATCAAATAGTTCTTTGACCTGGAAGCCTCATCCACCTCCATGCGTAACTCCGGCCTTGAGCCTGCAGCAGCTCGCTCCATAAACCTGGTCCCCTTTTCCTTCCGCCTGTCGACCTCTCGTTGTCGCCGCTGGATCTTCTCAAGCTCCGACTTCAACTGCTCGCAATTCGCCACGTTCTCTCGCACCCTTTGTTCTTGCTGGTACTCGGCCTTCAACATATAGAGGTCACGCCGCGCTTGGTCCCTCTCAATGATCGCCTGGTCTCTCTCCAGATTTGCTTGATTCCTCTCGAGTTTCGCGCTATCCCGGTCAAGATTCGCTTTGTTCTTCTCCCTTTTCGCCCTCTCAAGTTCCCTTTTCAGATTACTGAGGTCAGGATACGCCTTCTCCGTTTGCTGTGCTCGCGTCATAGAAGGTGTTTGCTTGTGGATTGGCCCGCAGATCTTGCCGATGGTCTGGTCGGTAATGGGAATTCCCCCGCGCCGTACTCAGTGTTGTTGCTCAAGCCAGGACTCCTTGCCAAGTCGATTCCTCTCACCCCTCCATCCACATTCCAGGACAGTCACCTGGTCTGCTCTTGATTGAATATGCCTTCTGTGGTGTAGCCGACCATCAAAACAACTTCTGTCGCAGACTGCCTGCATTCACCTTGCTCTTCTAATTGGAGGATGGCGTTCAACATCACTGCCATCCTCTCATCCACTTGGGTGTAATCCAGGTCCCTCAAGCGTCTGTACATTTTATCGAGCGTAGGCCACTTTAGCGCCGCAGGCATGGACTTCCAAAATTGATCTGCCATCTTTTTACGATCTCTAAATGATCTCGCGCACTAACCAACTTGTGTATTACCGTACCAACCAACTTGTGTATTACCGTACCAACCAACTTGTATATTACCGTACCAACCAACTTGTGTATTACCGTACCAACCAACTTGTGTATTACCGTACCAATTTGAGTACGTGAGAAAGATCTCTTGCGAATGTTTCTGATCGTGAACTTGTTCAATACCTTCTCTTCTCTTTCCAATGGGTGTGTCTGGGTCGTCAACTTGATTTATTCAAACCAATCTGAAAGTAAAATCCACTTTTTAGAATAAGATGTTATGTTTCTAACCTTAACCCTCCCCCCATTTTTGTAGTTAAAACCTCATCCCTCCATCCGTTTTACTTAAATAATTAAGTAAAATGGAAGTTTTTTAAGAGCATGCAGGTTCATTTAATGTCTTAGCACCGTCACTCTTTAAACTATAATTGTCATGCCAATTACGTCAAAATCCCTGTACCTGCTCCGAGATCCCCATGTACCCTTACCCGAGCTCCCCATGTACCCCCAACTCAATACCTCCGTTGTTCACCCGTAGCTCAGGCGATACTCAAGTAGTATTTCTTGTGTAGGTGTACCATTATCTCCGTTTCTGCGAAGACCACCTGTAGGATAGCATATAGTTCCCTTGGGCTCATAGACCGGCATTGAGACATCCATTATTCTTCTTTCGATCCTGAAGTCTCGTATTCTTGTTAGTGCCAGCATCACTTGCTCAGGGTCTATCGAGAACTCGTGAGACTGATGGGGGAAACGGAGCCATTCCTCCCAACCCCGGTCTCTGCCTGAATAGGAACTCCACGTTCTGATACTCCCTCCTGAAGTCGGCTTCTAGTTTTGATCTGAATTTCATGTCCGCTGTTTTGCAAATCGCGCTGATCCTGTCTGACAGGATGAAGTCGCTCTCCGTAATCATGATGTTCTCTGAGTATTCATTCGGAATTTCGAATTTTGTCTTGAAATTCGTTCCTATGGTAGGCTCAGCCTCCTCCTAATCCAGTTCCAGCTCACTTGTTTCCCTCACTTCCTTGAGCTTCTTTGTCATCAAATTTTTGGTGTGGGCAAAGTCCTACCCCCACTCCGCGGTCAAAAATATTTATCGACGTCCCCGTCGATGATGCTGGGTCTAATTTATCTGGTAGTATTTCGAGCGGTCTGTCGTTTGCCGTCCAACCGAGGAGGGGATCTTCCGTTTTCACGTGTTGTTCTGCTGACACGTTGACCTGCTGGATGCTTTGCCCTTCATCTCCTTTGCTCTTGACATCACGCATCCACTCTAGTATTCTCAAGTTTGTGTTCTCCCTCCTCTCTATCTCGCTGTGCTCCAGATCTGTTTCTTGTTCTGGTGTGGAGTAGTCTTCATTGGAGTAGTGTTCGCTGTCGTTGATGATTTTGCCATTCATCGTCTGCCACCAATTCGCCCACACTCAGTAACTCGTCACCCAATTCATCAGGCCGTATCTTGTCAATCAAGAAGTCATCCCCGTACCTATTGTATCTCATGCCTGTCCGTTTACGATTACCACTCCTGGTTTCTGCTGTTGTTGGCAAGTCTAGTTCCGTCCACTTTGGCACTTCGTCCTGCTCCAGATCATTCGAGTCTTCTTCTACAAAGGATTCCGCCTCTGAATCCGCTTCTATTTTTTCGTTATTGTCCAAACTCAAGCCCTCTTTTTAGTGGTTTGGGGGAGCTGTTGAGTTTCAAAAGATATCTAATTGCGTGATTTTAATGCTTATTTTATATCATCAGTGCTCTTTGGTTTGTCCCACCGGAGTTATAATTTTTCAGGAGTTTATTCACATAAACGACCTCAAACTCATCTGTCGTGCCCATCAGCTGGTACAAGAAGGCTACAAGTACATGTTCGATGACACCCTAATCACAGTGTGGAGTGCCCCCAACTACTACTACAGGTGTGGGAACATAGCAGCCATACTGGAGATCAATTCTGTCTACAGCAAAAACACAAAACTGTTCAACGCCGTGCCAGACAACGAGCGCAAAACTCCTCCCAGAAACATGTCACCCTATTTTCTATAAATTCAATTTAATATGAAGGTTATAGATGTAGTTGATGCTGAATTTAAGCTGCTAATCTTAGAGTAAATGAAAATTCAACTAAAAGGTTAAATATGATGCTGAAAGCAAACTGCGACTATTCTATGCGTGGCGAATTATGCCGCTGTGAAAATTGTTTCAAGAAGTAAGGCAAACTAATCATAAAATTTTAAGATTACTAATCATTTGGCTTAAATGGCGTTTAAAATTTACCCAGACTAACATGAGATAGAAAATAAACAAAAACTTATCAAGTTTTGCAGCCCAGATGTTTCAGCAGCTGAAAATCACCCTTTCTTTCCTTGTATCTCGACCGACACTTGCAATGATTTGTTTGAGTCTAAATTTGTTTCGGTTTTCCTCTTCTGCAGTCTGAGGAAATCTGCTTGTTGTTCTGGTCTACTGCATTTTGGTGGTATAAACGAACTTGGAATGGATTCAGTAGCTTACTTTGGTTTTAATAGCGGCTTTCTTTGATTTGGAATCAGAAATTATTTGCACTGGTAAATTTTTAGTTTTTTCCTTGTTTATAACTAACACCGTTCTCTGAGGCGCTTTGCTTTTCTTGATAGGAAGAGATAAGTAAATCTGTGGTATTTCGAAGCAGTTTTAATTATGTTATCAAGTTTTATAGCCTTTGCAAAAACTTACTTGCAATTTTACCAACTGATCAGATTACACTACTGTAGGAAAATGAAAGTATAGAAAATCAGAGTCTTTTCGAATCAGGTTAGTTGTCAAATTAAATCGCACAATGACGTATCTAGCTGCATTGAATTTGACCAATAAAAAACTATCGTTTTGCGGCATGATTATAAAGTTAATAGTTGCATCGAAATCTGTCCTATTAAAAACCGTCGTTTGGCGGCATGCTTACAAAAGTTAAACTCTCGGGTAAACGTATTTGATCATGTCTGAACAAGTTTTTTTGCGCGCGCGAATTGGCAATATCTTAAATGTACCGGTTATGTATGGCTCACCTGATTAATAATCATACTACTCACGTCTATAGCAAAGCGTCTATACTCACGTCTATATTCAAATGGTCTCGAATAGTTTTTGGTAAGTAAAACTAAGAGAAACTTTAATTTTGGTCCGAAAATATCGAATAGTATGCGCAAAAATTTGAGCCAATTTAGCTTGCATCAGTTCAATTTAAAACTATTATAAGACGGGGATATTTCGCCACTCCTAATTTTTTCTTGTTTTTATCTACTTTTTTAATTTTTTACTTACATTTATTTACAATAAAACAAGCTGTTTTAAACCTCAGATTAGTGCAAGAATATCCGCCCGCATATCCAAATAATTCAGGAGCTATCAACACGCTGTTAAAAAATTCTGGATAAAATTAATCTGAATGAAATTTTATCATAGTACCAAAGCAAAAAATCAGTCCCGTTTGCACCAAATTAAAAAAATCTATCGCCTTGGAGCCAGAATTATGCAGTTGGCCGAAGATTAGAGCTTTAAAGACTATTTTTAGGTTCTTTGTTTAAGGATAATGGGCGGGCTAAGCGCGCGTTGTCGCTTCGCGGCGATAACCGCTTCTATTGTTTATGAAGACTACTAACCTCTGTTGGCATGGAAAAGCTCGTAGCACGTTAGTGCGACTATGGTGGTCACATTTCTGCTATCTAGCTTCATGCTGTCGCTTATTTTTGAATCAACGTTTTCGGTGGTTCTAGAAATGTAAATTTGGTTTCACGGAATCTGTAACAGGAGCTCATTTTTTTCAGTATCCTAGTGTTTCGGGTTACGTGACCAAAGGATAAAACATTTAAGCCCATAAATTACGGAATCCGTGAATAAAAGTTGCCTGTTTTTGCGGAATCGGTGACCAAATGTTAATCATTGCAGATGTAAATCCACGGAATCCGGGAGATACGGATTCCGTGGTTTTTTGGCTTTTGAATAGTGTCGCTCGTAAGATTTGTTCTCAGGTATTTAATTGTTTGGTAGTCTGAAATAAAAAAGTATGAACCTACAATTTTATTTGAATTAAATCATGAAACTCGATTATTTTCAGATTCAATTACTACAAAAAATTTTTTGATTAACCGTTAAGTTTTTTTGGCATATTTCTTCTTTTTTGGCATACCTCCGCAGTTATAAGTGTTCATTTTGAGTGTGGTCTGTGTTTGCAGTATGTGCATAAGTTTAATAACCAGCTAGTAAGTACAGCCAATGCTAAGGATATTAACACAGACTATTATTTTACAAAAAGCTCTTTCGCTTCGAGGTATCAAGGATCTGTAGCATAGAGGTAGGAAAAGAGACCCGCAACAAGTTAAGAGGGTTCGAACCTGGGCAGGGTCGGATGTTTTTAAAGAGCCTTTTCGTATACTAGTTAAAATGCGTCCGCTCAATAAAATGAGGAATGTTAGTTGGTAAAATTCTTTTTTTTTTCAAATTGACTGGTACTGCTAATGCGACATAATTGGCTTGCGTCACCTAGGAATTATGTAGTCTCTTATTAGGCGTATGTCACTCAAAAAGTTATGCAGACTCAAAGTTTTACACATTCAGTTTTTCCCAGTAGCGTTATCGGTCATATTTTTGCTTGTATGCGAAGTGCACCTTCGCCTCTGTGTTTAACTTGCCTAATCTGATACAGATTCAGTGATTTTCCTTTATAAAAAGGATAATTTGTAAGAATGGTTCACTGGTTTTTAATAAAACAGTAATAACCGTCAAGTTTCTTTTTTTGTTGGATTTTTTTTTTCAACTTTTTTGATTTTATCAGTTATAATTATTCTTGAGTTTTTGGTTGCCGGTTGATTTTTTTGACATTTTTCTCTATCGTTTTTCTGGCTTCTTTCAGTTACGATATTCTGGCATCTTTCAATTACGATATTCCACGGAATTTGTCTAAAATTAGATATAGGTTATTCTGTGACATCGTAGTGTTGAAAACGCCATTGCATAAATTTGGTCCCTGATTCGGCAACAAGTTTTTGAGAGTCCACGTAATCAAGCACGTACACGTTTACTTAAAAGAACAAATGTGTGTTTAGCGAAAATAACACACCTAGGCCTCCTAATGCAATCAGTGTAACAGTTCGTTGAATCAAAATCCTACCAATCAGAAAGCGAGTTGAACAATTATGGTACATATGGGATCAAATTTTCATTTTGCTGTGACTGATCGTTGGTAGAATTGATATTTCACCAAAAAACGCTCCCAGCAAGTAAATTTCTCACTTCCGTCGATAGCGCACATTTTGTTGCACTGCCTCATGACGCAAAGTGGAGAGGAGCAAAGCAAAGATTCGCGCCTACCGAGCTTTATTTAAGATTATGTTTTGGTATGTATGCAATTTCAGACTACGTTTTTTGGAGTAATAAACGTAGGGAAAACATATAGGTCTTGTTGATTTTTTTGTTTGTTTTCAGGATAAACGTCTTAAAATTTGTTCGTGCTCAATTTTGATTTTCTGCGGTTTGACTTGTGATTTCTTTTCAAGTTCAGTGCGTTTTTGTTAAAAGGAAGGTAAACTCCTAATCGACTTCTAATTTCGAAAATACAAATTATTGATCAGATTTTCCAGATTTTTGTTTTTTTTGAAAAACCAGTCGTTTTTTATTCAGTTTCCTTGCGTTCATTACTCTTTTCTGACTGTCAGTTGGCTATGTTTAGATATCTAGGAAACTTTTTTTCGCGTATCCGAGAAACTGTCAAGTAAGTTAAACAACTCAAAAGCAGTAAATCGCACGCATTGTTGTATTTGAAAGGAATGGGCCTGATGATCGAAATTGTATGGTACTTTGAAAATAATCAGCTTCAATTAAATACTTCTCATTCCTTGAGACTACTTTGAGCAAAAACAGTCGGAACTATAAATAAATTGAAACAAGCTGATTTAGTATTGCACACGAAAAAGGCAAGTTTATCAATAAGTATCAATATCAGGCGATAGTCAGTGTAGTGATACCCAGTTACAAAAAACGGTTACACGGTTAAACCATACTCAATGCCGCTATCAAATCCAACAAATTTTCTTAAAGTTATAACATTATTTCCTTATGTTTGTTAATCTTGTTGTGCATCACATTTTTTTCAGACTTACAAAGATGTTTTTTTTTATATGTAGCGCTAAACAATTTTATCAGGACGGATTTCGGGTGGGGGGAGGGGGGGGGGGGTATTTGGATGCCCCTTCTCTCAGGGTTTCGATTCCTTGGCGACTCAAAGGGTCCGCCTTTGTACTATTTCGAGATATTCATTTTGAAGACGGAAAATAAAAACTTTCTAAAGGCGCCTTCGGCACCAATATATACTAATTTTTAGAGGAGAAAGCGCGCCCAAAAAACACAATTTCGTTCCAAAAACTTTTCCAAAAAGTGCAAAAAAAAACGCTTTTTTGGCCTGTTTTTTTTTCAAATCTTTGGCTGTGGTGCAGAAAATTTGGCCAAACAGGGTCTTTTCAGTGCTTTGGGAAGCTCTGAAAAACAATTTGGTCGACCTTAAAAACAGGTCGACAAAATTTTCCAAATTTTTTAAAAATGTTCTGCTGGTTTTTTTATGCGCTTTGACTTTATTGGCGTTGCAAAGAAAATGGATCGCCAGGCATAGGTCCGTCAGTAGAGGTATGTCACCATTCACCTCCCTCCACTCATCTTTCGTCTTCGGGTTCTTCTCCTCGCCGGTCATGTGTCGGTTTTGCATCAGAAGATACTCCAAGAGCAGCGTCTTCAGTCCTGCAGCGCACTTGTTTGAGTGGGTGTCTATACTTGAGTGGGTCTTACCCATAGACAGGGGCTCCCCATATTTCATCAACCGATGAAATGACACCAGTTCACCATGAGTCAGGAGCACTAGTGTCAGATACCCATCAATCCGGAGTGTCTCTACACCCCGACTGAACATGTACGCTGGACCCATGTTAAACAGGTACCTTGGGTAAACTAAGTAAAGGGCCAGCAAAAAGCTTATGGGCATGCTCAATAGTTCTTGCACAAAGGCCCCGAAAATGGTCTCTTTCGCACAAAACACTCCAGCCATGTATTTCTTTTCCCAACAAGGACTCAAGAATCTTAGGATCTCGTGATCCTTCCTCATCCTTAGCTCACCTTTTGCGTGCTCCCTCCAGAATCCTCCGATGGTGACCTCGTTTGCTGCCGTGACGAACCTGGCCACCGTCATCTCCCTGCTCTCGGCTACTTCCAACTGTTCCTTAAGAAATCCCCAGATCTGCTTCACGAGAGGTGAGGCCCTCTCCCTTGTTTTGTCCGTGGCATTCTCCAGCCTTGATGTTAGAAACGGCCACCTACCTCTCTCTTGTGTTAGTCGATATACCATCGCCTCCAGTTGTTTTTCAGTCGCAGTCACATACTTTCTCTCGTTGCTTGGTCCCCTTGACTTGCTAGTGGAGCTCGTGATGGTCAAGTCCATACTTCGGAACCACAGGCTGGCTGTCAGGTGACTTATTATTGGGTGATCATCCCCTATTTTCGGACTAAGCTTGAGTTTTCTGGCGAAATTCGAGATCTCTAGTAAGAGGACCTCATCCAAAACAATAAGGATGTCTGCTAGTTCATAGAATCCCCTCAATGCTTGGGACACGTCCGCCCACGCCGCTGCCAGTTCTGACTTGCGAAGTCTCAAGTAGGTGGGTTCCAACTCTCGATTGGGAGCTGCCATCAGGATCCGCCATGCGTTCCCTTCGGCTATTGGGACCAAAATAGCATATACAAACTGCAGAGCAGGAGGCATGCTCGTGTATCCGGGGGACGTCGTGAATACCACTTTCGTCTTAGGACCAAATCGAGAACTGACGTTTTCCTGCACCTCGTTCATCGCAGCAAACAACGTCTGGATAGCCTCCCAGATTTTCTTTGGCAAAGGTTCATCACTTTTCAGTTGCTCTAGAAGTCCAGTCGCATGCAGGTGGTCGTTCATTCCTGCGAACAGCAGTAACTCTGGTTCACGAGGCATCTCTGACTTTATCGCGACCACCAGGGTCAACGTTTCATTCAACTCTGCATCTGGCAGCGAGTATACCAGGGTTTCCGGCCAGAACAACTTGGGAGACGTTCCCTCGAAGTCCGATCCCGCCACGATGATCACCCTTGCGGCTGCTGGATCCGCTCTATCGTAAACTGCCAATGGCTTGGCCAATTGGGCACTCCCGTAGGGTTTCCCATATCTTGGGTCGTCTGTCAATCTCGCATCCTCATAAGCGGCATCTGGTAGTTCCATCTCTCTTGGGTCCAGTAGCTTGTCTACTACCCCCAACTGCGCGGGAGTTGCCAAACTGATTTTGGCAAAACTTGTTTGGTGCTTGGGGGGTGAGTCCCGGACTCCAGAGCAACTTGAGAGGTCTGTAGTTGATCGGTCCCATGACTGATCTCATGGGAATCCCAGTCAGATCAGCCGTATCCATCATTCTTGTTCTTGAGAATTGCGTTTCGTGGGCCTTTAACCAGTCCACGCATTGGTGTCTGCTCAAATCCTCGTGTGACACGTGCTTGAGGCCCAGAGCTTCCGCCAACTCTTGTCTACACTCCAGATCCTCCAGGTCCAACTCTTTTACCTTCTCAAGATATCGCGTCTCTCCACTCTCATGCTTTCTACCACTACCACTGAGGACACCACTGAACTTTGGGGCGTTGATGATTCTGCTTCCTCGGCCTCCATCGGCGTGGAACCCTGTAATTTAGTCCGGCTGCTCCTCGAGCCGTCTCTTGTGTCGACCCTTGCTCCCAGGCGACTGGACAGGTTTCTTGTGGCAAGGAAAGGGGGATCTGGGGGTGGACCGAATGTGAATTGGGCCGTCTCAAGCAGGTCTGCCTCCAGCGCACTTATGTGCCTCTGGAAAACGTCGTTCAATCATTCCACACCGCTAGGTCTGTCGAAATGGATTCCGTCTGAGGATGCATCTTCTGGGAAGGATCGCTCCATTTGCTCGGCTACGTCCAGCAATCCGATGGGAAGGACACTCCTTTGATGTATTTGCCTGATTATCTCATTCAGGTTCCGCACTTTCGCATTCATCTCCATCGCATGTTGGTCGGCCTTCATGTTATAAGGAATGATACAAACTGTGAGTATGGCGGGATCCATTTGGATCCGCAACTCCTCGAGGATGCAGCTCATTTTATCATGTAGCCTCATGACTTTCCTCGACTCACCTCTGGACACGTCACATGTCCCCATCATTAGAGTCGCCGTGTACATTTTGCCATCCCTAGCATCTCGAGTGATGCCAACATCTGCGTCGTTGCGGCTCCAGAGAAACTCAAGACTCCAGTCTGCCAGTGCGACTGGATCCTGGTCAGCACCCGTACGAGGCTCTCCCCTACAATCAGGTGAACCGCACCTTCCGGTATCCGTGGCTGTGTATAGTATTCCACCCAAGCCGCGTCATGAAAACAATCCCTTCTCGCCCGTTGCGCCGCGTTCCAATCCATGCGGTTGTGCCTGTGGTATCTGCCCTCCGTGTTCTTCTTATAGCTTGCGACCACACTCCTCACCGGTTGCTCCCTCCAAGTCGGGGGTAACTCCACTCTGGCTGGACTCTCACGACTTCTCAGCTGTAGTCTCCCATTCAATTCCTTAAGACGCGACGAGCTCCCGCTCACCTGACTGCTGCTCGGGGTTGAGCTCGGGGTATACCCCGGCAGTGCCACGTCCATTAATGGGCGTATCGGTTGCGTCTCCAAACCACGCAGGGAGGACGTTAATTCGGTTGGTATCCATACCTCCAGTCCCTCGTTTATGTGCTCTTGAGCCGCGCGGTCTAAATCAAATAGTTCTTTGACCTGGAAGCCTCATCCACCTCCATGCGTAACTCCGGCCTTGAGCCTGCAGCAGCTCGCTCCATAAACCTGGTCCCCTTTTCCTTCCGCCTGTCGACCTCTCGTTGTCGCCGCTGGATCTTCTCAAGCTCCGACTTCAACTGCTCGCAATTCGCCACGTTCTCTCGCACCCTTTGTTCTTGCTGGTACTCGGCCTTCAACATATAGAGGTCACGCCGCGCTTGGTCCCTCTCAATGATCGCCTGGTCTCTCTCCAGATTTGCTTGATTCCTCTCGAGTTTCGCGCTATCCCGGTCAAGATTCGCTTTGTTCTTCTCCCTTTTCGCCCTCTCAAGTTCCCTTTTCAGATTACTGAGGTCAGGATACGCCTTCTCCGTTTGCTGTGCTCGCGTCATAGAAGGTGTTTGCTTGTGGATTGGCCCGCAGATCTTGCCGATGGTCTGGTCGGTAATGGGAATTCCCCCGCGCCGTACTCAGTGTTGTTGCTCAAGCCAGGACTCCTTGCCAAGTCAATTCCTCTCACCCCTCCATCCACATTCCAGGACAGTCACCTGGTCTGCTCTTGATTGAATATGCCTTCTGTGGTGTAGCCGACCATCAAAACAACTTCTGTCGCAGACTGCCTGCATTCACCTTGCTCTTCTAATTGGAGGATGGCGTTCAACATCACTGCCATCCTCTCATCCACTTGGGTGTAATCCAGGTCCCTCAAGTGTCTGTACATTTTATCGAGCGTAGGCCACTTTAGCGCCGCAGGCATGGACTTCCAAAATTGATCTGCCATCTTTTTACGATCTCTAAATGATCTCGCGCACTAACCAACTTGTGTATTACCGTACCAACCAACTTGTGTATTACCGTACCAACCAACTTGTATATTACCGTACCAACCAACTTGTGTATTACCGTACCAACCAACTTGTGTATTACCGTACCAATTTGAGTACGTGAGAAAGATCTCTTGCGAATGTTTCTGATCGTGAACTTGTTCAATACCTTCTCTTCTCTTTCCAATGGGTGTGTCTGGGTCGTCAACTTGATTTATTCAAACCAATCTGAAAGTAAAATCCACTTTTTAGAATAAGATGTTATGTTTCTAACCTTAACCCTCCCCCCATTTTTGTAGTTAAAACCTCATCCCTCCATCCGTTTTACTTAAATAATTAAGTAAAATGGAAGTTTTTTAAGAGCATGCAGGTTCATTTAATGTCTTAGCACCGTCACTCTTTAAACTATAATTGTCATGCCAATTACGTCAAAATCCCTGTACCTGCTCCGAGATCCCCATGTACCCTTACCCGAGCTCCCCATGTACCCCCAACTCAATACCTCCGTTGTTCACCCGTAGCTCAGGCGATACTCAAGTAGTATTTCTTGTGTAGGTGTACCATTATCTCCGTTTCTGCGAAGACCACCTGTAGGATAGCATATAGTTCCCTTGGGCTCAACTTGCCCCTGTTTGGGTCATAGACCGGCATTGAGACATCCATTATTCTTCTTTCGATCCTGAAGTCTCGTATTCTTGTTAGTGCCAGCATCACTTGCTCAGGGTCTATCGAGAACTCGTGAGACTGATGGGGGAAACGGAGCCATTCCTCCCAACCCCGGTCTCTGCCTGAATAGGAACTCCACGTTCTGATACTCCCTCCTGAAGTCGGCTTCTAGTTTTGATCTGAATTTCATGTCCGCTGTTTTGCAAATCGCGCTGATCCTGTCTGACAGGATGAAGTCGCTGTCCGTAATCATGATGTTCTCTGAGTATTCATTCGGAATTTCGAATTTTGTCTTGAAACTCGTTCCTATGGTAGGCTCAGCCTCCTCCTAATCCAGTTCCAGCTCACTTGTTTCCCTCACTTCCTTGAGCTTCTTTGTCATCAAATTTTTGGTGTGGGCAAAGTCCTACCCCCACTCCCCGGTCAAAAATATTTATCGACGTCCCCGTCGATGATGCTGGGTCTAATTTATCTGGTAGTATTTCGAGCGGTCTGTCGTTTGCCGTCCAACCGAGGAGGGGATCTTCCGTTTTCACGTGTTGTTCTGCTGACACGTTGACCTGCTGGATGCTTTGCCCTTCATCTCCTTTGCTCTTGACATCACGCATCCACTCTAGTATTCTCAAGTTTGTGTTCTCCCTCCTCTCTATCTCGCTGTGCTCCAGATCTGTTTCTTGTTCTGGTGTGGAGTAGTCTTCATTGGAGTAGTGTTCGCTGTCGTTGATGATTTGCCATTCATCGTCTGCCACCAATTCGCCCACACTCAGTAACTCGTCACCCAATTCATCAGGCCGTATCTTGTCAATCAAGAAGTCATCCCCGTACCTATTGTATCTCATGCCTGTCCGTTTACGATTACCACTCCTGGTTTCTGCTGTTGTTGGCAAGTCTAGTTCCGTCCACTTTGGCACTTCGTCCTGCTCCAGATCATTCGAGTCTTCTTCTACAAAGGATTCCGCCTCTGAATCCGCTTCTATTTTTTCGTTATTGTCCAAACTCAAGCCCTCGTTGCCATCGTTTTTCTCTTTGGTGCCTTTTTCGTTCACCTCACACGCTGGCTCCACCAGTAGGTACTTGAGTCCCTCCAAGTTCTGCGGTACGCACCAGTCTTCTGGGGATGGTACATGAGGCGTCAGATTTTCATAATGTGCTGCTCGCCCAGTACTCAAACGGTAGAACCGTCCTTTTTGGTGTACTTCCGTTATCATGTACGGTCCTCTCCATTTCTAAAGTAGTTTCTTTGTCCCCTTGGGAGGTATTACATTCTGAAAGACCCACACGTACTGGCCCACTGCATATGGTTTCGCTTGCAGTATCTTTTCATCGTATTTCTTGCGCTGTATCATTTGTGCTTGCGCAGTGTTAATCCTGCATAGCTCGTTTATTTCCTGATGTCTCCTGATCGCTTCTTTCACATAAACTTGAGGCGACGTCTTTTTCCCTTCGTTTTCCGGGTAAAAGAATGTTAGAGGCAATGCTCTTTCCTTGCCCGTCAACGTCATGAAGGGAATGATTCCTGTTGTTGAGTGTTGCGTACTTTTAAACGCCCCTACCACCTGCGGCAGATATTTATCACAATCTGTCATTTACCTTGATCAGTATAACCTCAGCATAGTCACCAACGTTCTAATCTGCCTCTCCACTAACCCGTTCGTCTGGGGATGGTAGGTCGTTGAGTGCGCTTGAGCTATATGCGACCTCTTCATCAATTCTTTCGTCAGGTCCCCCACGAAGGCTTTGCCCTTGTCCGACTGAAATGTCATGGGTCAACCATACCGTGTTATCCAATGTGTGATCAGGTGGTCACAAGTCTCTTCTGCCGAGGCTGTCTGACACGGCACCGCTTCTGCCAGCTTTGTGAAGTGATCTATTATGACCAGTATCTGGTTATGTCCCGACTCTGTCATACAGATCTTTTAGTGGTCTATTCGCACAACTTCGTTGAATTCCGAGCTCTCAACTTGAGTGGGGACTTCATCTTCCTTGGGTCTTTCACTTGCAGGCATGCCAGGCATGCCTTTAGCCATCTCTCACAAGCTTTCCTTAATCCTGGCCAATCAAACCTGTGAAGTATTCTCTGTTGCACCTTGTCTATCTCCTGGTGCCCCATTTGATCGTGCGATCTGAATTACACTTCGGTCTGATACAACTGTGGCAATATGATGAGGTTATGCTTGTGTAATATCTTCTCCTCATCTTTTCTCTTGCACGCTACCACCCTATCAGCTGTGTGATAAAGTAAATCTTTTCTTTCTTTATAGAACTGGCTCAAAATCTTGTAGCTGCCTTCCTCGAGGTCCCTCTTCTCTTTGGACCCCGTCCGGATCCATTTGGAGAGGTTACTTGTCATCTTGTCATTCTTTTGGGCCCTTATTAGATCCGACAGCCTATATCGCGCCTTAGCATGCTCTTTTAGTGCCATTATCTGACCATTCATTTCGCCAGGGTTGTGGATGTCATCCTTCAGTTTTACGCATACCATCCTCTTCATGATCTTCCTATCGTCTTCTGGCACCAGATTTGTTCTGACATTCGAGTTGCATGATAGTTCCTTAAACGGTTTCCTCGATACCGCAATTTTCCCAAGTTCTTCACCTCCTCCACTTTGGCCCAAGTTGTACGTTCCTGAGGAGGGCTCCGTCTGTAGCTCCCTGTCGCGGTGTCTGATCTTCTCTTCCGCCAGTATCATGCATAGACTATTTTGATCATCGCTGCTCTTTTCTGAATCTTCATCCCATCCTTCACACTCCCCGGACAATTTTTCTTCTCCAGCATCTTCTTCCTCTGTAGACGTGGACCACTCCCCGGACTCTTGACCTAGTCTAAGGTGTTCAGCTTCCTCCATAAACGCCACTTTCTTTTTCCTAGCCCGAGTCCTCTCCAGTATGTCATCAGGGATTTTGTCAACCAGTGACTGCACGACTTCTTTCTCATCAGGACTACTTCCATTTAAGGAGTTTTCGCCGCCAACTGTCTCATTCCTTCGCAGTATTGTGACTTCCGGTTCCTTCTTACCCTTTCCGTCGATCACGGGTTCATCATCTGCCAGTTTCTCGAGTAATCTCATCAAGTCTTCATCTATCTGTGCATCTCCCGTTTCTACCTGGTTGAGATCATAGCCCTTTGCCTTGAGCGTTTCCCTCCCAATTTTCGACTTGAGCGTTATCCCTATCGGCATCACTCGGGTCTTCTTCAAAATTATTTTCTCTGGAGGCTCCTTAGGTAAATCGGGGTGATCTTCTATCGGTTTGCCTGACTTGTTGAGCCATCTCGTGATTGAAAGACTATTATACGTTTCCTTATCCATGAAGGAGAAGCCCTCTTTGATTTCTGGCATATTCGCCTCTCTCTGTTCCTGTCTCTCGTAGAACTCCATCTTCTCACTCAAGCTATCGGCATTTTGGTGTTTGTCTCTTGTTATAAGCTCAATTATCATCTTGTACCCGTCCAGGCGAACTATCCACCTCCCAATGTAGCTCTAGTCCATTGAGTACGTCTTCAGCCAGCTGAGTGCCCTGTTGTCGACTCGCAGCTTGCATGGCTCACTGTCTAGGTATGCTCTATATTTCTCGACAAAGGTAACCACCGCGAACATCTCTGCTTTCGGCGCCCCGTACTTCATTTCCGTATCACTCAAGACTTTGCTCCCGTACGCTATCGGTCTTAAGACTGTCTTCCCGTTCCATTCCTGTTCTTGATGGAGAATGCCAGGAATCGCGACTACCGACGCATCCGTGTCTAGCACGTACATTCCTTTTTAGGTTGGCATCCCTAGCAACGGTGCCTCGCATAACTCTTTCTTTATTCTCTGGAATGATACTTCAGCTGCGTTGTTCCACGTGAACTTCTTGCCTTTGTGTCTCATTATTTGTTGCATCGGGTATACTTTGTCCGCGTAGCCCTTGATGAACTCCCTGTAATAGTTCGCAAAGCCCAGGAAGCTCATCAACTGGTGTTCCGTTTTTATTTGCACTGGTAAATTTTTAGTTTTTTCCTTGTTTATAACTAACACCGTTCTCTGAGGCGCTTTGCTTTTCTTGATAGGAAGAGATAAGTAAATCTGTGGTATTTCGAAGCAGTTTTAATTATGTTATCAAGTTTTATAGCCTTTGCAAAAACTTACTTGCAATTTTACCAACTGATCAGATTACACTACTGTAGGAAAATGAAAGTATAGAAAATCAGAGTCTTTTCGAATCAGGTTAGTTGTCAAATTAAATCGCACAATGACGTATCTAGCTGCATTGAATTTGACCAATAAAAAACTATCGTTTTGCGGCATGATTATAAAGTTAATAGTTGCATCGAAATCTGTCCTATTAAAAACCGTCGTTTGGCGGCATGCTTACAAAAGTTAAACTCTCGGGTAAACGTATTTGATCATGTCTGAACAAGTTTTTTTGCGCGCGCGAATTGGCAATATCTTAAATGTACCGGTTATGTATGGCTCACCTGATTAATAATCATACTACTCACGTCTATAGCAAAGCGTCTATACTCACGTCTATATTCAAATGGTCTCGAATAGTTTTTGGTAAGTAAAACTAAGAGAAACTTTAATTTTGGTCCGAAAATATCGAATAGTATGCGCAAAAATTTGAGCCAATTTAGCTTGCATCAGTTCAATTTAAAACTATTATAAGACGGGGATATTTCGCCACTCCTAATTTTTTCTTGTTTTTATCTACTTTTTTAATTTTTTACTTACATTTATTTACAATAAAACAAGCTGTTTTAAACCTCAGATTAGTGCAAGAATATCCGCCCGCATATCCAAATAATTCAGGAGCTATCAACACGCTGTTAAAAAATTCTGGATAAAATTAATCTGAATGAAATTTTATCATAGTACCAAAGCAAAAAATCAGTCCCGTTTGCACCAAATTAAAAAAATCTATCGCCTTGGAGCCAGAATTATGCAGTTGGCCGAAGATTAGAGCTTTAAAGACTATTTTTAGGTTCTTTGTTTAAGGATAATGGGCGGGCTAAGCGCGCGTTGTCGCTTCGCGGCGATAACCGCTTCTATTGTTTATGAAGACTACTAACCTCTGTTGGCATGGAAAAGCTCGTAGCACGTTAGTGCGACTATGGTGGTCACATTTCTGCTATCTAGCTTCATGCTGTCGCTTATTTTTGAATCAACGTTTTCGGTGGTTCTAGAAATGTAAATTTGGTTTCACGGAATCTGTAACAGGAGCTCATTTTTTTCAGTATCCTAGTGTTTCGGGTTACGTGACCAAAGGATAAAACATTTAAGCCCATAAATTACGGAATCCGTGAATAAAAGTTGCCTGTTTTTGCGGAATCGGTGACCAAATGTTAATCATTGCAGATGTAAATCCACGGAATCCGGGAGATACGGATTCCGTGGTTTTTTGGCTTTTGAATAGTGTCGCTCGTAAGATTTGTTCTCAGGTATTTAATTGTTTGGTAGTCTGAAATAAAAAAGTATGAACCTACAATTTTATTTGAATTAAATCATGAAACTCGATTATTTTCAGATTCAATTACTACAAAAAATTTTTTGATTAACCGTTAAGTTTTTTTGGCATATTTCTTCTTTTTTGGCATACCTCCGCAGTTATAAGTGTTCATTTTGAGTGTGGTCTGTGTTTGCAGTATGTGCATAAGTTTAATAACCAGCTAGTAAGTACAGCCAATGCTAAGGATATTAACACAGACTATTATTTTACAAAAAGCTCTTTCGCTTCGAGGTATCAAGGATCTGTAGCATAGAGGTAGGAAAAGAGACCCGCAACAAGTTAAGAGGGTTCGAACCTGGGCAGGGTCGGATGTTTTTAAAGAGCCTTTTCGTATACTAGTTAAAATGCGTCCGCTCAATAAAATGAGGAATGTTAGTTGGTAAAATTCTTTTTTTTTTCAAATTGACTGGTACTGCTAATGCGACATAATTGGCTTGCGTCACCTAGGAATTATGTAGTCTCTTATTAGGCGTATGTCACTCAAAAAGTTATGCAGACTCAAAGTTTTACACATTCAGTTTTTCCCAGTAGCGTTATCGGTCATATTTTTGCTTGTATGCGAAGTGCACCTTCGCCTCTGTGTTTAACTTGCCTAATCTGATACAGATTCAGTGATTTTCCTTTATAAAAAGGATAATTTGTAAGAATGGTTCACTGGTTTTTAATAAAACAGTAATAACCGTCAAGTTTCTTTTTTTGTTGGATTTTTTTTTTCAACTTTTTTGATTTTATCAGTTATAATTATTCTTGAGTTTTTGGTTGCCGGTTGATTTTTTTGACATTTTTCTCTATCGTTTTTCTGGCTTCTTTCAGTTACGATATTCTGGCATCTTTCAATTACGATATTCCACGGAATTTGTCTAAAATTAGATATAGGTTATTCTGTGACATCGTAGTGTTGAAAACGCCATTGCATAAATTTGGTCCCTGATTCGGCAACAAGTTTTTGAGAGTCCACGTAATCAAGCACGTACACGTTTACTTAAAAGAACAAATGTGTGTTTAGCGAAAATAACACACCTAGGCCTCCTAATGCAATCAGTGTAACAGTTCGTTGAATCAAAATCCTACCAATCAGAAAGCGAGTTGAACAATTATGGTACATATGGGATCAAATTTTCATTTTGCTGTGACTGATCGTTGGTAGAATTGATATTTCACCAAAAAACGCTCCCAGCAAGTAAATTTCTCACTTCCGTCGATAGCGCACATTTTGTTGCACTGCCTCATGACGCAAAGTGGAGAGGAGCAAAGCAAAGATTCGCGCCTACCGAGCTTTATTTAAGATTATGTTTTGGTATGTATGCAATTTCAGACTACGTTTTTTGGAGTAATAAACGTAGGGAAAACATATAGGTCTTGTTGATTTTTTTGTTTGTTTTCAGGATAAACGTCTTAAAATTTGTTCGTGCTCAATTTTGATTTTCTGCGGTTTGACTTGTGATTTCTTTTCAAGTTCAGTGCGTTTTTGTTAAAAGGAAGGTAAACTCCTAATCGACTTCTAATTTCGAAAATACAAATTATTGATCAGATTTTCCAGATTTTTGTTTTTTTTGAAAAACCAGTCGTTTTTTATTCAGTTTCCTTGCGTTCATTACTCTTTTCTGACTGTCAGTTGGCTATGTTTAGATATCTAGGAAACTTTTTTTCGCGTATCCGAGAAACTGTCAAGTAAGTTAAACAACTCAAAAGCAGTAAATCGCACGCATTGTTGTATTTGAAAGGAATGGGCCTGATGATCGAAATTGTATGGTACTTTGAAAATAATCAGCTTCAATTAAATACTTCTCATTCCTTGAGACTACTTTGAGCAAAAACAGTCGGAACTATAAATAAATTGAAACAAGCTGATTTAGTATTGCACACGAAAAAGGCAAGTTTATCAATAAGTATCAATATCAGGCGATAGTCAGTGTAGTGATACCCAGTTACAAAAAACGGTTACACGGTTAAACCATACTCAATGCCGCTATCAAATCCAACAAATTTTCTTAAAGTTATAACATTATTTCCTTATGTTTGTTAATCTTGTTGTGCATCACATTTTTTTCAGACTTACAAAGATGTTTTTTTTTATATGTAGCGCTAAACAATTTTATCAGGACGGATTTCGGGTGGGGGGAGGGGGGGGGGGGGTATTTGGATGCCCCTTCTCTCAGGGTTTCGATTCCTTGGCGACTCAAAGGGTCCGCCTTTGTACTATTTCGAGATATTCATTTTGAAGACGGAAAATAAAAACTTTCTAAAGGCGCCTTCGGCACCAATATATACTAATTTTTAGAGGAGAAAGCGCGCCCAAAAAACACAATTTCGTTCCAAAAACTTTTCCAAAAAGTGCAAAAAAAAACGCTTTTTTGGCCTGTTTTTTTTTCAAATCTTTGGCTGTGGTGCAGAAAATTTGGCCAAACAGGGTCTTTTCAGTGCTTTGGGAAGCTCTGAAAAACAATTTGGTCGACCTTAAAAACAGGTCGACAAAATTTTCCAAATTTTTTAAAAATGTTCTGCTGGTTTTTTTATGCGCTTTGACTTTATTGGCGTTGCAAAGAAAATGGATCGCCAGGCATAGGTCCGTCAGTAGAGGTATGTCACCATTCACCTCCCTCCACTCATCTTTCGTCTTCGGGTTCTTCTCCTCGCCGGTCATGTGTCGGTTTTGCATCAGAAGATACTCCAAGAGCAGCGTCTTCAGTCCTGCAGCGCACTTGTTTGAGTGGGTGTCTATACTTGAGTGGGTCTTACCCATAGACAGGGGCTCCCCATATTTCATCAACCGATGAAATGACACCAGTTCACCATGAGTCAGGAGCACTAGTGTCAGATACCCATCAATCCGGAGTGTCTCTACACCCCGACTGAACATGTACGCTGGACCCATGTTAAACAGGTACCTTGGGTAAACTAAGTAAAGGGCCAGCAAAAAGCTTATGGGCATGCTCAATAGTTCTTGCACAAAGGCCCCGAAAATGGTCTCTTTCGCACAAAACACTCCAGCCATGTATTTCTTTTCCCAACAAGGACTCAAGAATCTTAGGATCTCGTGATCCTTCCTCATCCTTAGCTCACCTTTTGCGTGCTCCCTCCAGAATCCTCCGATGGTGACCTCGTTTGCTGCCGTGACGAACCTGGCCACCGTCATCTCCCTGCTCTCGGCTACTTCCAACTGTTCCTTAAGAAATCCCCAGATCTGCTTCACGAGAGGTGAGGCCCTCTCCCTTGTTTTGTCCGTGGCATTCTCCAGCCTTGATGTTAGAAACGGCCACCTACCTCTCTCTTGTGTTAGTCGATATACCATCGCCTCCAGTTGTTTTTCAGTCGCAGTCACATACTTTCTCTCGTTGCTTGGTCCCCTTGACTTGCTAGTGGAGCTCGTGATGGTCAAGTCCATACTTCGGAACCACAGGCTGGCTGTCAGGTGACTTATTATTGGGTGATCATCCCCTATTTTCGGACTAAGCTTGAGTTTTCTGGCGAAATTCGAGATCTCTAGTAAGAGGACCTCATCCAAAACAATAAGGATGTCTGCTAGTTCATAGAATCCCCTCAATGCTTGGGACACGTCCGCCCACGCCGCTGCCAGTTCTGACTTGCGAAGTCTCAAGTAGGTGGGTTCCAACTCTCGATTGGGAGCTGCCATCAGGATCCGCCATGCGTTCCCTTCGGCTATTGGGACCAAAATAGCATATACAAACTGCAGAGCAGGAGGCATGCTCGTGTATCCGGGGGACGTCGTGAATACCACTTTCGTCTTAGGACCAAATCGAGAACTGACGTTTTCCTGCACCTCGTTCATCGCAGCAAACAACGTCTGGATAGCCTCCCAGATTTTCTTTGGCAAAGGTTCATCACTTTTCAGTTGCTCTAGAAGTCCAGTCGCATGCAGGTGGTCGTTCATTCCTGCGAACAGCAGTAACTCTGGTTCACGAGGCATCTCTGACTTTATCGCGACCACCAGGGTCAACGTTTCATTCAACTCTGCATCTGGCAGCGAGTATACCAGGGTTTCCGGCCAGAACAACTTGGGAGACGTTCCCTCGAAGTCCGATCCCGCCACGATGATCACCCTTGCGGCTGCTGGATCCGCTCTATCGTAAACTGCCAATGGCTTGGCCAATTGGGCACTCCCGTAGGGTTTCCCATATCTTGGGTCGTCTGTCAATCTCGCATCCTCATAAGCGGCATCTGGTAGTTCCATCTCTCTTGGGTCCAGTAGCTTGTCTACTACCCCCAACTGCGCGGGAGTTGCCAAACTGATTTTGGCAAAACTTGTTTGGTGCTTGGGGGGTGAGTCCCGGACTCCAGAGCAACTTGAGAGGTCTGTAGTTGATCGGTCCCATGACTGATCTCATGGGAATCCCAGTCAGATCAGCCGTATCCATCATTCTTGTTCTTGAGAATTGCGTTTCGTGGGCCTTTAACCAGTCCACGCATTGGTGTCTGCTCAAATCCTCGTGTGACACGTGCTTGAGGCCCAGAGCTTCCGCCAACTCTTGTCTACACTCCAGATCCTCCAGGTCCAACTCTTTTACCTTCTCAAGATATCGCGTCTCTCCACTCTCATGCTTTCTACCACTACCACTGAGGACACCACTGAACTTTGGGGCGTTGATGATTCTGCTTCCTCGGCCTCCATCGGCGTGGAACCCTGTAATTTAGTCCGGCTGCTCCTCGAGCCGTCTCTTGTGTCGACCCTTGCTCCCAGGCGACTGGACAGGTTTCTTGTGGCAAGGAAAGGGGGATCTGGGGGTGGACCGAATGTGAATTGGGCCGTCTCAAGCAGGTCTGCCTCCAGCGCACTTATGTGCCTCTGGAAAACGTCGTTCAATCATTCCACACCGCTAGGTCTGTCGAAATGGATTCCGTCTGAGGATGCATCTTCTGGGAAGGATCGCTCCATTTGCTCGGCTACGTCCAGCAATCCGATGGGAAGGACACTCCTTTGATGTATTTGCCTGATTATCTCATTCAGGTTCCGCACTTTCGCATTCATCTCCATCGCATGTTGGTCGGCCTTCATGTTATAAGGAATGATACAAACTGTGAGTATGGCGGGATCCATTTGGATCCGCAACTCCTCGAGGATGCAGCTCATTTTATCATGTAGCCTCGACTCACCTCTGGACACGTCACATGTCCCCATCATTAGAGTCGCCGTGTACATTTTGCCATCCCTAGCATCTCGAGTGATGCCAACATCTGCGTCGTTGCGGCTCCAGAGAAACTCAAGACTCCAGTCTGCCAGTGCGACTGGATCCTGGTCAGCACCCGTACGAGGCTCTCCCCTACAATCAGGTGAACCGCACCTTCCGGTATCCGTGGCTGTGTATAGTATTCCACCCAAGCCGCGTCATGAAAACAATCCCTTCTCGCCCGTTGCGCCGCGTTCCAATCCATGCGGTTGTGCCTGTGGTATCTGCCCTCCGTGTTCTTCTTATAGCTTGCGACCACACTCCTCACCGGTTGCTCCCTCCAAGTCGGGGGTAACTCCACTCTGGCTGGACTCTCACGACTTCTCAGCTGTAGTCTCCCATTCAATTCCTTAAGACGCGACGAGCTCCCGCTCACCTGACTGCTGCTCGGGGTTGAGCTCGGGGTATACCCCGGCAGTGCCACGTCCATTAATGGGCGTATCGGTTGCGTCTCCAAACCACGCAGGGAGGACGTTAATTCGGTTGGTATCCATACCTCCAGTCCCTCGTTTATGTGCTCTTGAGCCGCGCGGTCTAAATCAAATAGTTCTTTGACCTGGAAGCCTCATCCACCTCCATGCGTAACTCCGGCCTTGAGCCTGCAGCAGCTCGCTCCATAAACCTGGTCCCCTTTTCCTTCCGCCTGTCGACCTCTCGTTGTCGCCGCTGGATCTTCTCAAGCTCCGACTTCAACTGCTCGCAATTCGCCACGTTCTCTCGCACCCTTTGTTCTTGCTGGTACTCGGCCTTCAACATATAGAGGTCACGCCGCGCTTGGTCCCTCTCAATGATCGCCTGGTCTCTCTCCAGATTTGCTTGATTCCTCTCGAGTTTCGCGCTATCCCGGTCAAGATTCGCTTTGTTCTTCTCCCTTTTCGCCCTCTCAAGTTCCCTTTTCAGATTACTGAGGTCAGGATACGCCTTCTCCGTTTGCTGTGCTCGCGTCATAGAAGGTGTTTGCTTGTGGATTGGCCCGCAGATCTTGCCGATGGTCTGGTCGGTAATGGGAATTCCCCCGCGCCGTACTCAGTGTTGTTGCTCAAGCCAGGACTCCTTGCCAAGTCAATTCCTCTCACCCCTCCATCCACATTCCAGGACAGTCACCTGGTCTGCTCTTGATTGAATATGCCTTCTGTGGTGTAGCCGACCATCAAAACAACTTCTGTCGCAGACTGCCTGCATTCACCTTGCTCTTCTAATTGGAGGATGGCGTTCAACATCACTGCCATCCTCTCATCCACTTGGGTGTAATCCAGGTCCCTCAAGCGTCTGTACATTTTATCGAGCGTAGGCCACTTTAGCGCCGCAGGCATGGACTTCCAAAATTGATCTGCCATCTTTTTACGATCTCTAAATGATCTCGCGCACTAACCAACTTGTGTATTACCGTACCAACCAACTTGTGTATTACCGTACCAACCAACTTGTATATTACCGTACCAACCAACTTGTGTATTACCGTACCAACCAACTTGTGTATTACCGTACCAATTTGAGTACGTGAGAAAGATCTCTTGCGAATGTTTCTGATCGTGAACTTGTTCAATACCTTCTCTTCTCTTTCCAATGGGTGTGTCTGGGTCGTCAACTTGATTTATTCAAACCAATCTGAAAGTAAAATCCACTTTTTAGAATAAGATGTTATGTTTCTAACCTTAACCCTCCCCCCATTTTTGTAGTTAAAACCTCATCCCTCCATCCGTTTTACTTAAATAATTAAGTAAAATGGAAGTTTTTTAAGAGCATGCAGGTTCATTTAATGTCTTAGCACCGTCACTCTTTAAACTATAATTGTCATGCCAATTACGTCAAAATCCCTGTACCTGCTCCGAGATCCCCATGTACCCTTACCCGAGCTCCCCATGTACCCCCAACTCAATACCTCCGTTGTTCACCCGTAGCTCAGGCGATACTCAAGTAGTATTTCTTGTGTAGGTGTACCATTATCTCCGTTTCTGCGAAGACCACCTGTAGGATAGCATATAGTTCCCTTGGGCTCAACTTGCCCCTGTTTGGGTCATAGACCGGCATTGAGACATCCATTATTCTTCTTTCGATCCTGAAGTCTCGTATTCTTGTTAGTGCCAGCATCACTTGCTCAGGGTCTATCGAGAACTCGTGAGACTGATGGGGGAAACGGAGCCATTCCTCCCAACCCCGGTCTCTGCCTGAATAGGAACTCCACGTTCTGATACTCCCTCCTGAAGTCGGCTTCTAGTTTTGATCTGAATTTCATGTCCGCTGTTTTGCAAATCGCGCTGATCCTGTCTGACAGGATGAAGTCGCTGTCCGTAATCATGATGTTCTCTGAGTATTCATTCGGAATTTCGAATTTTGTCTTGAAACTCGTTCCTATGGTAGGCTCAGCCTCCTCCTAATCCAGTTCCAGCTCACTTGTTTCCCTCACTTCCTTGAGCTTCTTTGTCATCAAATTTTTGGTGTGGGCAAAGTCCTACCCCCACTCCCCGGTCAAAAATATTTATCGACGTCCCCGTCGATGATGCTGGGTCTAATTTATCTGGTAGTATTTCGAGCGGTCTGTCGTTTGCCGTCCAACCGAGGAGGGGATCTTCCGTTTTCACGTGTTGTTCTGCTGACACGTTGACCTGCTGGATGCTTTGCCCTTCATCTCCTTTGCTCTTGACATCACGCATCCACTCTAGTATTCTCAAGTTTGTGTTCTCCCTCCTCTCTATCTCGCTGTGCTCCAGATCTGTTTCTTGTTCTGGTGTGGAGTAGTCTTCATTGGAGTAGTGTTCGCTGTCGTTGATGATTTGCCATTCATCGTCTGCCACCAATTCGCCCACACTCAGTAACTCGTCACCCAATTCATCAGGCCGTATCTTGTCAATCAAGAAGTCATCCCCGTACCTATTGTATCTCATGCCTGTCCGTTTACGATTACCACTCCTGGTTTCTGCTGTTGTTGGCAAGTCTAGTTCCGTCCACTTTGGCACTTCGTCCTGCTCCAGATCATTCGAGTCTTCTTCTACAAAGGATTCCGCCTCTGAATCCGCTTCTATTTTTTCGTTATTGTCCAAACTCAAGCCCTCGTTGCCATCGTTTTTCTCTTTGGTGCCTTTTTCGTTCACCTCACACGCTGGCTCCACCAGTAGGTACTTGAGTCCCTCCAAGTTCTGCGGTACGCACCAGTCTTCTGGGGATGGTACATGAGGCGTCAGATTTTCATAATGTGCTGCTCGCCCAGTACTCAAACGGTAGAACCGTCCTTTTTGGTGTACTTCCGTTATCATGTACGGTCCTCTCCATTTCTAAAGTAGTTTCTTTGTCCCCTTGGGAGGTATTACATTCTGAAAGACCCACACGTACTGGCCCACTGCATATGGTTTCGCTTGCAGTATCTTTTCATCGTATTTCTTGCGCTGTATCATTTGTGCTTGCGCAGTGTTAATCCTGCATAGCTCGTTTATTTCCTGATGTCTCCTGATCGCTTCTTTCACATAAACTTGAGGCGACGTCTTTTTCCCTTCGTTTTCCGGGTAAAAGAATGTTAGAGGCAATGCTCTTTCCTTGCCCGTCAACGTCATGAAGGGAATGATTCCTGTTGTTGAGTGTTGCGTACTTTTAAACGCCCCTACCACCTGCGGCAGATATTTATCACAATCTGTCATTTACCTTGATCAGTATAACCTCAGCATAGTCACCAACGTTCTAATCTGCCTCTCCACTAACCCGTTCGTCTGGGGATGGTAGGTCGTTGAGTGCGCTTGAGCTATATGCGACCTCTTCATCAATTCTTTCGTCAGGTCCCCCACGAAGGCTTTGCCCTTGTCCGACTGAAATGTCATGGGTCAACCATACCGTGTTATCCAATGTGTGATCAGGTGGTCACAAGTCTCTTCTGCCGAGGCTGTCTGACACGGCACCGCTTCTGCCAGCTTTGTGAAGTGATCTATTATGACCAGTATCTGGTTATGTCCCGACTCTGTCATACAGATCTTTTAGTGGTCTATTCGCACAACTTCGTTGAATTCCGAGCTCTCAACTTGAGTGGGGACTTCATCTTCCTTGGGTCTTTCACTTGCAGGCATGCCAGGCATGCCTTTAGCCATCTCTCACAAGCTTTCCTTAATCCTGGCCAATCAAACCTGTGAAGTATTCTCTGTTGCACCTTGTCTATCTCCTGGTGCCCCATTTGATCGTGCGATCTGAATTACACTTCGGTCTGATACAACTGTGGCAATATGATGAGGTTATGCTTGTGTAATATCTTCTCCTCATCTTTTCTCTTGCACGCTACCACCCTATCAGCTGTGTGATAAAGTAAATCTTTTCTTTCTTTATAGAACTGGCTCAAAATCTTGTAGCTGCCTTCCTCGAGGTCCCTCTTCTCTTTGGACCCCGTCCGGATCCATTTGGAGAGGTTACTTGTCATCTTGTCATTCTTTTGGGCCCTTATTAGATCCGACAGCCTATATCGCGCCTTAGCATGCTCTTTTAGTGCCATTATCTGACCATTCATTTCGCCAGGGTTGTGGATGTCATCCTTCAGTTTTACGCATACCATCCTCTTCATGATCTTCCTATCGTCTTCTGGCACCAGATTTGTTCTGACATTCGAGTTGCATGATAGTTCCTTAAACGGTTTCCTCGATACCGCAATTTTCCCAAGTTCTTCACCTCCTCCACTTTGGCCCAAGTTGTACGTTCCTGAGGAGGGCTCCGTCTGTAGCTCCCTGTCGCGGTGTCTGATCTTCTCTTCCGCCAGTATCATGCATAGACTATTTTGATCATCGCTGCTCTTTTCTGAATCTTCATCCCATCCTTCACACTCCCCGGACAATTTTTCTTCTCCAGCATCTTCTTCCTCTGTAGACGTGGACCACTCCCCGGACTCTTGACCTAGTCTAAGGTGTTCAGCTTCCTCCATAAACGCCACTTTCTTTTTCCTAGCCCGAGTCCTCTCCAGTATGTCATCAGGGATTTTGTCAACCAGTGACTGCACGACTTCTTTCTCATCAGGACTACTTCCATTTAAGGAGTTTTCGCCGCCAACTGTCTCATTCCTTCGCAGTATTGTGACTTCCGGTTCCTTCTTACCCTTTCCGTCGATCACGGGTTCATCATCTGCCAGTTTCTCGAGTAATCTCATCAAGTCTTCATCTATCTGTGCATCTCCCGTTTCTACCTGGTTGAGATCATAGCCCTTTGCCTTGAGCGTTTCCCTCCCAATTTTCGACTTGAGCGTTATCCCTATCGGCATCACTCGGGTCTTCTTCAAAATTATTTTCTCTGGAGGCTCCTTAGGTAAATCGGGGTGATCTTCTATCGGTTTGCCTGACTTGTTGAGCCATCTCGTGATTGAAAGACTATTATACGTTTCCTTATCCATGAAGGAGAAGCCCTCTTTGATTTCTGGCATATTCGCCTCTCTCTGTTCCTGTCTCTCGTAGAACTCCATCTTCTCACTCAAGCTATCGGCATTTTGGTGTTTGTCTCTTGTTATAAGCTCAATTATCATCTTGTACCCGTCCAGGCGAACTATCCACCTCCCAATGTAGCTCTAGTCCATTGAGTACGTCTTCAGCCAGCTGAGTGCCCTGTTGTCGACTCGCAGCTTGCATGGCTCACTGTCTAGGTATGCTCTATATTTCTCGACAAAGGTAACCACCGCGAACATCTCTGCTTTCGGCGCCCCGTACTTCATTTCCGTATCACTCAAGACTTTGCTCCCGTACGCTATCGGTCTTAAGACTGTCTTCCCGTTCCATTCCTGTTCTTGATGGAGAATGCCAGGAATCGCGACTACCGACGCATCCGTGTCTAGCACGTACATTCCTTTTTAGGTTGGCATCCCTAGCAACGGTGCCTCGCATAACTCTTTCTTTATTCTCTGGAATGATACTTCAGCTGCGTTGTTCCACGTGAACTTCTTGCCTTTGTGTCTCATTATTTGTTGCATCGGGTATACTTTGTCCGCGTAGCCCTTGATGAACTCCCTGTAATAGTTCGCAAAGCCCAGGAAGCTCATCAACTGGTGTTCCGTTTTTGGCGATTTCCAAGTTAGAACTGCTTCTACTGCATTTGGATCTGGTCTGATGCCGTGCGTGTCCACCATCCTCCCCAAGTATTTTATCGAATCCTTGAGTATCTCGCAGTTTGATAGATTGCACTTTAGGCCTGACCTCTTCATGGATGCAAACACCTCGTCCAGTCGCTCGATGTGATCTTCCAGTGTAGGCGTTGCTATTACCACGTCATCCACGTAGCACATTACCAAATTGCCATAATTCTTTGTCACACCTATCAATGCATGTGCAATCAACCGTTGAAATGTAGCCGTGGCATTGCAGAAGCCAAACGGCGTCCGTTTCCATTGAAACAGCCCCAGCTCGTAGGCAAACCCTGTTTTGTCCCTGTCCTGTTTCCTCAGTGGGACCTGCCAGAAAGCCGAACCTAAATCAAGAGTCGTAAAGAATTTTGCATCTCCTAACTTCGAGAGGCTCTCATCAATCCTAGGTATGGGATAGGCATCCTTCACCGTGACGGAGTTCAAACACCGAAAGTCACAACAAAACCTCAATTGGTCGCCTTTCTGTTTGGCCATCACTACTCCACACGCCCACGGTGATTTAGATGGTTCTATCATATCATACTCTAGTATTGTCTCTATCTCTTTCCTACACGCATCCGATTTGTGTGGGGTAATGCGCCTCGCCCCCTCCCTGTGCGGTACCGCAGACTCCTCAAGCTCTATTTCAAGTTCAACAAAATTACAACATCCAATGTCTGCCTTATGTCTCCAAAAAGGATCCTCGTTCCGCTCTAGTACGTCCTTGATGGCCTCGAGCTGTTCATCCGTTACCTTACCCCTTAAGTGCTCTATTTTAGGTAAAACTGGTTTATCCATTTCCATTTCCTCTGGTGTTGGTCTTTCTGGGAAATTTAAATAACTCGAGATTCCATCATCTGTCTCTGACTTAAGTGACTTCACAAGACTCGATGAACTTTTTATTTTCTTCAATCGTCTCAAGATACAAATCTTGTCCCTATGATTGGGACATTCAAGTACTTCATTCTCTTTTACATTTTCAGTCATTTCATATCAAGTTTTCACGGGTAAAGCATATCCCAGCTTCCTTCTCTTCTGGATTGTTATGGGTATGTCAAGAGTATTCAACAAGGCACTGACGCAGAGGCCGCTCTTGGTTATCGAGAAGGATCTTCCTAAAACAGCAGCACTTTGACTGTTTGGATTTGGGACTTTTTGCATACTTGCTTGCTATCACTTAAATCATTATAATTTTTCATCCGCAAGCCTTTAATTGCCGCTTCGTTTGCCTTCATCCTTACCCTTCTACTCAAGAATACCGGCGCTTTATTTTCATTTGCCATTATCAGATTTACCGGTTTAATTACGTACTTCCTATCCGGGTTCCGAATCCTGAACATGGCATTGTTTAGATCAATCATTACGTCGAAATTCTTGATGAGGTCTCTGCCTAAAATGAACTGGTCTGACTCGTCTAGGTTCTCCACCACAGGACAGCTCATCCACAGATTGCGTTCCCCTAGATTTAGGGCTATTATTGGTGTTCTGCCTAGTACCCACAGCGCCCCTTTGTTTGCAGCTGACAGCCGTATTCTTGAGTCTATCAAGTCATCTTTGTCGAAACCCATTCGCTCCCAAGTCTCGATTGGTATAACACTCAAGACTGCTCCCGTATAAATTAACCCGCGTAACTGAGTCTTTTTGCCATTTATGTCGAGCACATGTGCTGATACGTCTGCCTCCGTCCCTATGTGCATTGTATCCTCTTCTATCATTGCACAGTGTCCAATCGATCTTATTTTCAATTCTTCTTTGCCCACGTAGATCTCTCCGACTAGATCTTCATCACATGTTATCATGGTTTTCGTATAGATGTTTATCCCATCTATATTTAACATCACCTCATGCAGACCATAAGCTTCTGTGTATCTATTCTCAACACGGACTGACTTGCTACCACCTCTTGTGAATAGCGCCCTCAAGGCTCTAGAAGTCGTCTGTGGACTTATTGCACTCAAGTAATCTGCGTACACATCAATGTGCATTATTGTCTGGTCGCTGGGTTCGCTCAAGTTCCTCGTTAATTCATGGCCGCCCACAGTGATTATTGTTATTATCCTGGCACCGATCTTTGTTATGCCGAATGGCTTTCCCGTCACCTTTTTCATAGTGTTGCAATTTCCACTCTTTGTCGGTCCCGCTACGGCTTCTGGCACTGGCACTGACCAACTTAACGTCTCGTTTAACTTCTGCTTTTCGATATCCTGTTTTAATCGTTGCTCTATCTCCTTCGTGATTAGGTCCAATTTCAATTTGTTAATAGCCTCTGCAGCTGCTCTCTCAAAATTTATCTCTAGAGACTCCTTGGTCATAGTCTCCATGGCATTATTGATATGCGTTACAGCTTTCACTGTCTTCGTTGGCAGTTCCGCATTTGGTGCCTCTGAATTTCTCGTTTCAAACTCGGCTTGTCTGTTCTTTGTGTTCTGCACCGCCGCTAACGCTAACTTGTGTTTCGGATGACTTTAATTTCTTACTGCTTCCCAAAATAAGAAAGTAGCCCTCTTGATTTCAGAAGAAGCATCTCGCACCTATCTTGATGATCAGGCCGATGTAGAACTTGTGTTCTTCCATCTGGCTCATATCTTCTTCATCCGGAGCATACCCCAGACTCTTCATGCCTTGTTTATACGTCGTGCAGTCCGCCACATGATGATCCGCCGATCCACAATTTGCGCATGACCCTGCGTTTGTCCATATCATTCCTAGGCTTATACCATGACGACCTCTGTGGTTGACTCCCCCCTTGCATGTTCCTGTTATCCGAGTATGAGTATTTCTTAGGTTTCATAAGCATGTACTCTCTTGACTTCTGTCTCATCTCTTCTGGAGTCGGTGCACTATATTTCGACAGTGTATAGTACGTTGCTAACATTGTTCTCAAGTCGTCACTTTTTACCCCATCGATGAACTTTGAGGCGATGCTAAAGTTCCGTCTGATTGTTGACTCTTTAGGATCACTCCTTCGTCTCAAGCTCTCAGGATCATTCAGGAACCGATCGATTGATTCATCGTCCTTTTGCTTCCTCTTTTCAAATCTCATCATCTCTTGGTGACCCTTCATGCATGACCCGAATCGATTCAGCAATATCTCGAAGATTTTGTCCGCAGTGTCGCGTTCCTCTTCCTTCATTGCAACTACGCATTTCAACGCTGTGCCTTCTAAGTTGCTGAGTATCGCTGTGCAGGCTTGTCTCTCATCGTTCAAGTTGTCTTGTTCCAAATGTAATCTCATGACTTCTACCCAAGTATCAATGCATCCGTCTGAATCATCTTTGAATTCTTTCGGCTTCTTGAAAGTTTTCCTGGGTTCGCCACCTCCTCTGTCGCTCGAGTCGGTCTTCCTCGTGGCGAAGGCCTCCAGTGTCCTGTTCATCATCTCCCAGGTGCTCGCCCACGTCATGGCGTCCGGTCCCAAGTTATTGTACGTGTTGAAATCTCCTGGACCACTCGTCGTATTTGTGGTTCCACTTTTCATAATTGTATTGCCCCCCCCCGGTGCTGTGCTCCTCGCATCCCGGGGCAATGGTAACGGTGTTGACTCCCATTTGTTCCGTTGTGGTTCCACGAAATCAACTCTAATACCTTGCGTTCGATCCGTTACCGGCCTGTCTTGTGATGTAGAGTTTCTCAAGATGGCATCCAGTTTGGCCTGTATGGCGCATGAACTCTCAGCCTGGTCCCTCCTCATTGTGTCCATTCTCTTTCCAGACTCCCCAACTGGCTGTTCACAGCGTCATGCCGTTGTTTCATTTCTTGCATGTCTTTTTTAATGTTCTTATCTCGATCTTCGTCAGTGGCCACTATCTTGTTTGACATCTGCTGAAGCTTTTCCTCAGTCGCCCTTGCCAGATTGAAGTTGTCCAGGTAATCGTGTTTGTTGTATCTTAATTCTTTCTTTATCACCGCTCTATCCTCCTCGCTGTACTTTATTTTCTTGTCGATCTGATCTAGCTTCGCCATCAAATCGCCCATTTCAAGAGAATTTGTTGTTTCATGGTCAGTTGTCGCCCTATTGCTGGCTGCTGCCCCCTGTTTAACCTGATCATCATCTTGGTTGGCCTCTGTTGTTATCGTGGAAACTGTTCCAAACGTTTTGCCTTTCACGGCTTTTGGTTCTTCCGCCACTACGTCTCTCGACTTCATTCCGACCATCATCGCTATCCTCTCTGTGAATCACGTTCTTTTTGCTTGAGACTCGTCCTTTATTGTTTCTGGCGTGTTGCCCGTCGTGTTCTCCACAGTGTCTATCGGCGAGAATTCCATCGACTTTTGATTTTGTTCATCTGCGTTCGGCATCGGTGTCGACTCCGTTGTCTTCTTCTCCACCTCATCAACATTCTGGTCCGGTGTTTCTAGGTCAATCTCAATGGCAGGTTCCGTTTGTCTCTCCTCAGCACCCTTTTTGTCTTGTTATCTTTTGAACTTCGTGTGTTGACCATGCTCACTGAACAATTCTCCTTTGTTATTTTTGGGCCAACCATTGTCACTTTTTGTTGCGACGAGTTATGACTTGTCTTTGACGCCATAGCTCTTTTATCAGCTATCGGTACCCTGCTCCGCCTCATGATTTGTTTTTACAATTACTTCTATTTACAGTATTACTATTTACAAAATTCTATTCTAAGGATAAATTTTCTGATAATAAAAATTACTAATTCGTGATCCCAACAGAATTGGATCTATCGCGATTTAACGTTCCGACTAATCCTATCGCTTTTAATTTAGCGATGAGTTATTTCGGCCTGTCTTAAGACCCTTTAGTACCGTCACACCACTTTTTTGTACCGTCCCAAGACCTCCCGGTACTGTCCCTACTCTTCTATGTACTGTCGCAAGCCTTCTATGTATTGTCCCAAGACTACTCGGTGCTGTCCCAGTACTTCCTGCTTCTGTCCCAAGACTGTACCGTCCCAAGACTACTGTCCCAAGACTGTACTTTCCCAAGGCTGCACTGTCCCAAGACCACCGTCCCAAGACTGTACTGTCTCAAGACCACTGTCCCAAGACTGTACTGTCCCGAGACTGTGCTGTCCCAAGACCACTGTCACAAGACCACTGTCCCAAGACCGTACTGTCCCAAGACTACTGTCCCAAGACCACTTTCCCAAGGCTGCACTGTCCCAAGACCACCGTCCCAAGACTGTACTGTCTCAAGACCACTGTCCCAAGACTGTACTGTCCCGAGACTGTGCTGTCCCAAGACCACTGTCCCAAGACCACTGTCCCAAGACCGTACTGTCCCAAGACTACTGTCCCAAGACCACTTTCCCAAGACTGTACTGTCCCAAGACTGCACTGTCCCAAGACTTCTTCGGTATTGTCCACCAATTGTCTGGACAGTAGGATTTCTTCTTCTTGTATTGAACTTACAGGTTTAAACTTAAGATGGAAGTAAGCAAACAAAACCAGTTTGCTTACTTTATTGGGGGATTGGGTAGGTAATTTTTTTTATTCAGTCACACAGGGGGTATGTTTTTTGTGTCGCCCCATATGTGCTAATATCAACTTTAAAGAGAACTTGACCGAATTATCCGACGAAGCTGAGGAGTCCGAACGGCGACGTTTGCTGTTCAGCTGTCTTTGCCTCATCTTCACCAGCAGTATCACTGTTGTCAAGGCAACTGAAAGTACGCAGGGAATTCCAGCTTTGACAACTGTGTCGTAAGTCCACCAGCGCATACCTGTGGTTACACACACCAGAGTTGCTGCATCATCAGAGGCATGGTCACATGGTTTTAGAAAAAAATTATCCCAAGTTATCGGCACTATCGGTGAGTTTGAGCGATATAATTGGTGTAAGAATGGAGGTTTTTAGATTGATGTAAGTTGTGACAATTTTGAAAACAAAATAAAACAAAAGATGACTTGTAAAACAATGACTTCATTAGATTTGCCTTATAAGTCTTCTATCAACCTTGTAACTGCTTTTTAAACTTTTCGGCCTGTTTGGGACCATACTGCTAAACGGGATCATACTTGTAAGCCAGCACCCCAATTTTATTCTGGGAAACAAAAATCCAAAGTAATTCACATCAAAAGTGATAATCATTTTGAATTACTGCGGGAAAGTTAAATACAACTCAAATAGTTAGGGCGGCAGAAGATCGTCAACATCTTTGGGGGTGTCCTAATGTTTCCGATAACAAATGGGAGAAAGAACTAGCCCAGTTTCCACGGTGAGATTAGTGAGCTTAGACTTCGAATTCCGTTTTAAAAGATACTAGTGCAAACTTTAAAGTCTCAGGTCTAGTTGAAGTTCCTGGGTACTGCTAAAAAGCGAGCGATGCCATCTGACCCATTATCAATTTGTGGCTCTTGATGTAATAACTAGATGCCTCCTCGATCAGTAAATTTGTCAAGTATTAGGAGGTGGTCTCCTGGAGCCATTGTTTCCTGGACTTATTTGACAGTTTTTTATGAGAAGATGCTCGATCGAAGACTGATGCTTGAGTTAAGACAAATAGTAGACCTATCAGAAAAGGTTTGGATGTCAGAGACGGGTCTTCATCAATGTCATTGCTGACATGTGTTATTGGACATGAAAAAAGAACTGGCGCTGCCTCGGCTCGGTTTCACTGGGAGCAAACACAACTCCATATAAACTATCAGTACTGAAGGTAAGTGAAAACGCTCGCTTAAGCATCGAAAAGAGTAGTTCCCACATGATAAAAAGTAAAGCGCAGACTGCAGATTTGTACTTTCTAATTGCGGTTTCATTAAAATTGATTGGCTCCCGGCGGATTTGCTTGTGCGCGCAGACAAAGTACAAAGAGTTGCCAGAAGGCAGTAGCTTAGTCTCTTATTTTTATGCAGTTGTCTGTTTTAAAGATTTTCAAGGATAACTTCAAAAATCAAACTCGTAGTTACGAGGACTATTTGTTGCCAATCTCAAAGTCTGGAGAAATCAATTAGCTGATTAGCCTGTCCTAGTGCTAATTGTTGTTTTGTTTGTTTTTTTTCCGTGGTTTTGCTGAGTTATCAATCAGGCTTGTTTCAGCCACAATTTTGTAATAATTTTATTTGGTTCCCGGCTAAGCGTTTATTGGGTGAATGTTTCCAATTTTTTAAGCTGCATAGCAATTCATGTATCTGCATTCTGGTTTTAAAAATTTGAACTGCAGGCTGTCTGAACATCAGGTCAGCTAGTAGTTCTAATTTTGGAACGCTTCTTTGCAAGGTCGGACTTTGTAAAGTATTGTGGAAAACTTTTGAGTGCAAGGATAACTGGTATTATGATACAATAAGGGTCTGATACCCGGGCCAGTTTAGAGAATACTATCCGATATTACATTAGAAGTTCAGTTTTTGCCTAGTTTGCCGCAATGTCGCAACTGATCAACCTCGGGCTTTGTTATACCGTAGTCAGCAGGTGTTCGTTGAAGCCCGAAAAAGTGGTCCGAAGAGTGATTAATTTGGGGAGGAAAACAAATCGAAAAGTAAAGCTGCCATTCTAAAAACCTAATTGCTCAATAATGGTTTAGATGCTAACCATTTGATGCAAATAGTTCCCTGAAGCGGAGATTTAAACCATTTTAGCGTTAAGTAAATCCGGTGCTGTTTCAAAACATCAAGGGAGTGAGCCTCTTGTTCTGTTTTCAAATTGAAACAGAAACATAAATTTTATTGCGCTCACAAAGCGTGACGCCGCCGTCACCATAAAATAAATTTGTTTTTATCCCTTTGCAAAAGGAATAGAAAAGCAATTGGAATAACTCTTATAACGTGTAAGTATTGGAAATAAAACTACTATTCTCGTTAAATGCGAATAATAACAATTCCTCTCGTAAAAGACGAATAACGAACGACTCATCTCGTAAAATTTGAACACACATATAACATTCACGAGAGATTACGAAGTTAAAAAATAATTTCTTATTTGCTATGACAATTTGGGAGATTTCCCAATTGAGTATAAATAAAAACTAAAAACTACTGAAATTCATTCCAACAATTTTTAACAAAATACCCACAATATTCTAGTCAGCCACACCAACCCTTTTCAATAAAATTCTATCCATTCTCAGTCAAAAAACCTCAAATCCCACCTTTATAATGAATACCGAGTCTAAAGGCAACTTGCAGTAAATTCATACTAACTTCTTTTCTAATAAAATATTTTCGAGCGAATTTTATATTTACTTTCTAAAATAGGAAGAAGAAAGGATTCTATATTATTAGCAAGCGCTTTGTCCGGCGTACCTAGTTTTGCTAGCATAATACTCTGTAGTACTTCAACGTAGTATTGACCACACTACCTACTTTTACGGGTTCGCATTATTTTGTTGGGGTATGATTTAGCATGTTGGATGATGAAAACATACATGCGTTAGATATTTGTTTTGAGGTCCGTTGTCAAAAGTTTTTAAACAGCTTCCGAGTATGGATTTTTTCGATCTCTACAGGAATTGAAACTTTTGCGACTGGACAGTTGATAGACAATTTAGTTTCAGACATCTTCGGAATTTGTTACATATTATGACCCGGGTCGAGGTCCCAGACTCATGTTCAGACTTTAAGGTTCGCCCCACATCCGGATTTAGACCCAAACTGCACAGTCGCGCCGCGAGTTTGAGACCAGAAAGTCTGGACATGAGTCGCGCCGTGGGCTGCGAAAGTCTGGACATACCAAAATTTGTCCGCGAAAGTCTGGACATGGGTCGCGAAAGTCTTGACATACCGAATTCTGGTCGCGAACGTCTGGACACGGGTCGCGCCGTCTCCGGCGTGGTCTGGAAAGTCGCGCCGTCTCCGCTTTGGTTGCGAGGAAGTGATTTTTGGTCGCGCCGTCTCCAACTAGGTCTAGAAAGTCGCGCCGTCTCCGCTCTGAACGCGAAAGTCGCGCCGCTTCCTCTACGGTCTCGAAGAATGTCTTCTTGGTCGCGCCGTATCTACCTTGATCTGGGCCGTCAACACTCTGATTGCTGAATTCTGGCAACTTTTTGGTCGCGCCGTTTCCGCCTCGGTCTAAAAATACTCGTCGTCTTCGCCATCGTCTCGAAATCGCGCCGCTACCTTTTTTCTGACGCGCCGTCCCCACTGTGAACGCGAAAGTCGTGCCGCTTCCTCTACGGTCGCGAAGAATGTGTTCTTGGTCGCGCCGTCTCCGCCTTGGTCTGAAAATTCGCTCCATCTTCGCCTTGTTCTGTAAAGCCGCGCCGCCTCCGCCTTGGTCTGGAAAATTGCGCCTTTTCAACTCTGAACGCGAACATCACGCCGCTTCCACCACGGTCGCGAAGAGTTGGTTCTTGGTCGCGCTGTCTCCGCCTCGGTCTGGAAAGTCGCGCCGTCTCCACCTCGGTAGCGAAAGTCTTGAACGTGAAGTTTTTGATCGCGCCATTTCCGGAGTCGCGCCGTATCCACTTTGGTCGCGAAAGTCGCGCCGTCTCCACATCGGACGCGGAAGCCCCGAAAACTTTTCCTTAGTCGCGCCATCTCCATGTTGGTCTGGAAAGACGCGCCGTCTCAATCTCGGTCTGGAAAGTCTGGAATTGGCCGAGCTTGGTCGCAACTGAGTTATTCGGTCGCAAAAGTCTGGACATACTTATACTGAGTCGCGATATTTTGGTCGCGCCACTCCGTTTCGGTCGCTTAAGTCACGAGGGATCATCATGGTCGCGAAAGTCTGGAAATGCCCAGTTTTGGTCACAAGAGTCTGGAAATCCCTGATTTTGGCCTGGAAAGTCTGGACATGCCAAAACTTTGTCGCGAAAGTCTGGACATGAGTCTGGGACCTCGACCCGGGCAAATCTTGAAACATTTGTTAACTTTTGTTCTGTTCTATTGGTGGGGGGGGGGGGCTTGACGCTCTTCTCTATCAAGAGTTTGAGCCTCTGACCACCCAAAGGTTACTATTCAAAAATATCCAGTTTTTGCAGACTTATACAAAACAATTTCAAAGACGTCTTGGGCGTAAAAATTTACTAATTTTTAAGAAGGGTGGGAAGGGCTGACGAGCGCTGAAAAAAAACGTTCTAAAATTACCTAAAAATTTTTGGAAAAAAACAGGCAAGCTAAAAAAGCAGAAAGGCGTTTTTAGGCAACTTTGGAAAAAAAATGACCAAAAAATCGCCTTTTTTAGGCGCGCTCTCCCTCATCAAAATTAGTATACGCCGGCGCCACAGGCGCTTTGAGAAAAAATTTTGTGTCTGTCTGCCCAAAATGGATGTCTTAAAATAGTACCAAAAAGGGGACCTTTCAGTCGGCAGTAGCTCGAATCCCTTAGATGTGGGAGGGAGGGCGTCCGGTTCTCCCTAAATTGGTCCCTGAATTCATACACTTCAGTTTGAGACGTTCATTGAAGCCTTATTGCCTTTAACTTGCTATTTTAGGGCTTTTATTCTTTAAGGCAGAATCTTTCACACCTTTGAAAAAATTAAGGGTAGCCATGCCTCCAATATTTGCGACAGTTGCGCAAATCGGGATTGGAGCCCCTGTGACGAGGAGCAGTAGCACGACCATCGAAATAGGAATCCAAGCTGTCTTTTGGGTGCACTTTTGTTTGTACCATATTCCACTTGTTGCCCCTACTGCAATCATTCGGTCAATTGAGACCAGAATGGACATCAGGTTGTACACCAGTATGTAGGAGAAAAACAGCAGAAGCCTGCAGCTGACATCCGTGAATTTGATCAGAGTTTCAAATACAGCTAAAAGCAATAATAGCACAGCTTTTTGTTTTACTTGGAACAATAAATTTCTTCGGCAGCCCAAAAGCCGCTCTGATATATAGAATTATAGACATAAGCAACTCGCATAAGCAACTCGACCCCCTTCTTTGGACTGAACTTTATTCTTGAGCAAAAATTTTAATTGCAATATGGAGGACTGTAAGCCATGAAATTCCCATAAATAACAAGAATAGCAGGTTGCTGTGCAAGTAGCACAAAATGTTCCGACCCAATTTGCATAAAAAAGGCTTAGTGTTTTTTTGGTACGTCGTGTGATGATACAACTATACAAATGCGTAGAAAATCAGTGAATTAGAGATAAACGAATCCAGTGAAAGAAAAAATGAAAAAAATTCCCAAAAATTTTTTTTTTCAATGTTTTGCACTTAAAATATTTTTGAAAAAAAGTTGCCAGAAAAGAGCTACTTGAAGCTTACTTCTATTAAAAAATTTTTTTAGTCTTTATTTTTAATTTTCATAATCAACAAATGTTACTCGATCGCTGTACTTGCTCGAAATTAGACGAAACTTCAAAAACCAAACCAAACCTGGAGGCCCAGGAATTCAGTATATCCCTATTCCTCAGGATTCTACTCCGGTGGTCGATATGACGGTTTCTTCATCTACCCCGGGAAATCAATTGGCGGATGTATCTATCAGTATAAAATCGAAAACATCTTCTCCTACTAAAGATAAGCTTCTCACATGCCCGGATTTGATACCTGTCTCCTCCGACGATGAGTCGTCTGTCCCGAAATTGCAGGAGTGTTCTTCTTCAACTTTGGCATCATCTTGCCCTCCCAATCGTGATATGTCAGGTTTTAGTTCGGATCCGGATGGGAATATTTCTTCGGCATCGAGTATCATCTCGTCGCAAAAAGCAAACGCCATTCTATGGCAGCCCGATTAGACATTCTGTGAATTTTGTTCATTCATCTTTGCCGTCTCCTTCAATTCCAGTATCGCCGGACAAAAAGGTCCGCTTTGCCATGGTCAGTCAAGAGCCAGATCTTCAAGTGGGGCAATCCAGGGTTACTTCTCCTAATGAGGCCGAAGGATTTAGTAGGAAGTTTACTCGATTCCCTAGTATCAACTCATCAGATAACCCGCTACGACGTACCGAAAAGTAAATTCTCTTGCCATTTAATCTCTCTCGTCATTTAATTTCATTTATCAGTACATTTATCAAAACTCCTCTTAGTGCTATACTTGTTTTTTGTGGAGTTTTCGTTTCTGCAGGTCAGATTATTGTTATTGTTGTTATTATTAAAGAAAATTTCAAATAAACCATTTGAATTTTCTCTAGAGGGGCAAATTTGGTGCGGTGCTGTTTAAATGTGTTGTTCTATGACGTCATTCTATTCTAGACTGTTAATCTATTATTGGTTTTCAAGGTCGCTATCGATCCGTCAATCCACGGTCTAATTTTAAACAAGCTTATTCTTTCACTCTCTAATCAACTTATGAAAGATAGCATTTAATTGTCATGACATTATTTACATCTTTTTTATTATTTATTTAACAAGATGAATTCAGTCTTGGCTAGAACTCTTCTTTCCTTAAGCTTTCACATGGCGCAGCCAGCAGTTGCAGTCTCAGACGACCGGACTGACCTGTTAGGTGTTCCAGTTTTCTGGCACAGGCCAACAGCCGATCCACCCAGTAGTTGGGATTCATGGATAGGACAATTCAATTTGGCAATCACCCTGAGGGAAAGGTGTGATCCTCGTGAACTACTAAAACCGCCAGGTGTGGTACACGATGACCATGTTCAAAAACCAGAGGCTGTGGGATCTGATGAAGACGCAGTGGCAATAGCAAACCGCATTGCAAGGAATGATGCAGCTGCTCGCAGAGTGGCTGAGATGAATGAGGAACGCCGGGCGAAAGGCCCCAGAGTAGCACCAGGTGTGTAATTTTACGAAGTCGAACAGCGAGTTAAACCTCGTTTATTCTTCTCTCTTGGCTCAGAAGGAAGGAAACGTGTTCTCCAAAGCTATCCACGTGCGGAATACTGTGTTCTTTTCTTCAGAAAGGAGAAAAACTACATAATCGAACGTTTGCAATTTTACAATGCCGTGCATACTGAACGAGAAAGTTTGGAGGCTTTCTATTTGCGTCTTACGGGCAAAGCGGACCTTTTGGTTGGACGATTGATCAGGAGACAGAAGTCGTGAGAGACATCTTTATTGCAAAAATGAGGTATAAAGATATTCATAGAGAATTTTGTATTCGTCCGGGGACTACTCCCTAAGAAACGTTACAATCAGCGTTATTGCAGCAGAAAGGAGCCCAAACGGCCACTGATCTGCAAAAGCAATTCGGAAGTTCCTCAGCGATGGGCAGTTTTTCCCATTCAGGATCCAACTCGGCTCAGAGTACACATATCAGACAGGAGCCGACATTTTTTGTGCAAGGGAAGAAGTTGTCGGATAGAATCAATCGAGAACAAAATAATAAATCGAAAGGTAAAGCTAACACGGAGAAAGCGAAATTATGTTACTTCTGTGGAAAAAGGTTTTCGTCAAATCATAAACAAAATTGTCCAGCCAGAAATGTAACTTGTCGGAATTGTTTTAAAAAGGGACATTTCGCCAAATGTTGCAATTCCGAAAATGTAGCGAATGTAGAAGTTGAGTCAGATGAAACTACAAAAGAAAATTGTAATTTCATCACATCTGACTGTTGATCAGAATTTGCAGTTTTGTCGGTTTGGTAGAAGAGTCGAGAAACTCTATTGAGTCAGTGAAGAAATTGGAAGTGGTTAATGCTGCTACGGGTAATTTCAGATAACACTTCGTTGCGGCAAAACGTTTTTCAAAGCTACAGTTGATACTGGAAGTCCTGCTTCTTTTGTAAATAATAGGACAGCAGATTATATGGTGAAGTCAGCGCCTTCAGCCAAGGTTTTTAGTGAACAGGAATGTGTCCAATAGACACGGTATATGTGGACTATAACAGGAAGAGAATTGAACTGATTGGAACAGTGATAGTCGATGTATCGTCATTGGGATGGCATGTAAAATCTGGAAAATTTCTCTTTTCGGAAAATCGTACACGTTGTCTATTAGGGTTAGATTTGCAGTCCCAGTTGGGGGTGAGAACTACGCAAGTTAGACCAGAAAGGCCTTTGGTGGGCCAAGTATCTCAGTCAAACACGAATGAGACGTCGGAATCTTGGAAATTACATTTCCAACAAAAGTATCAACATGTCGTTTCTCGCATTGGTAGAGCCAAAAATCATCAAATTTTCTCTACTTTCAAGTCACCACTCACTCCAATTCAAGAAAAAGGAAGGCGGGTTCCAGTGCATATTCAAGATAAAGTTGGCGTCGAAAATTTGGAATTTGTTTCAAGAAGGTCACATTGTCAAGGTTAATAAAATTACAAGTGAACATTTCATATCTCCGATCATAATTACGGCTAAGAAAGATGGTCAGTTAAATTGGCTTTGGATGCCCATGAACGATCAGATACATAAGAATCAATATCAGATGCCGAACTTATTGGAATTGTTGGACTCAGCAGCCCAGATTATTACGTCGGACAAGGTTAGCGATGTTTGGTTCACGTCGTTGGATTTGAAATTTGCCTTTAGTCAGATTCCGCTCAGTGATGAAGTTAGTCGTCAGTGCAACTTTAATATAGTTTGTGGGGAACAAACCGGCACGTACCGGTTTAAGACTGGCTTTTATGGGCTAACAGATAAGCCTAAAGTGTTCCAAAAAGCAATGGATAATACTTTTCAAGGTTTATCAGGAGTTTTCTGTATCTTGGATGATAACCTAATAGTTTCGAAAGGATCAGTAGTGGATCACAATATTCTGGTGGATAAAGTGTTTGCCCGACTGGACGAAGAATGTTTTGCGCTTAAATTATCGAAATGCGACGAATCAGCTTTCTTGGTTGGGTTATGATAATGATTCAGAAGGCTATAAACCGAAACGTTCCAAAATCGATGCGGTATTAGCTCTTGAGCCTCCTAAGTCGTTAAAACAACTTCGTTCTTTTATGGGCATTCTCAACCATTTACAACGATTTCTGCCGAATCTTCAGGTTTTATCGGACCAACTCCGCCCCTCGTTGAAAGCGAGTAACAAAAGAGGCATGTTTGTGTGGGGGGAGGATCAACAATCGGCTTTTGTGAATATTCTACAATTGATCCCAAATATCACAAAGATGTTCCATTATGACCAAAATCGTAATACTCCAGTAAAATGTGATACTAGTCATAGTGGTCTGGGAGTGGCTTTAGAGCAGGAAGTAGAAGGGGATGTTTGGGTCCCCCTTACATTTGCTTCGCGTTTCCTCATTGACCAGGAAAAGAAGTACAGTACAAATGAATTGGAGCTTCTCGCTAGTGTGTGGTCAAGTGAGCATTTGCGCAATTGTCTATTGGGGAATCATTTTGTTGTCCTCACAGGTCATATGCGATTATCTCGGCTCTCAAGACAAATAGGGGTAACAAGACCCATCAATCACGTTTAACTAGATGGGCAGATAGATTATTGCCTTTTGAAATCGATATTTTTCATATTTCTGGTTGTAAACTGGGAATAGTGGATTATCTGTCACGTTTTCCAATTTTTGAGGCACCACGAGCAATATGTGGTTGAGTGTATTAGTCGATTTTTCGATGCTTGTGATTTCTTGGATTGTTGGGTTCGGGACTGTTCATTACCAAAAGCTTTATCAGATGGTTTAACCGCTATGACGGGGGACATCCAGGCACACGCGTTGTCTTCTTCAATCAATTCAATCCAGTTAGTTAATTATTGTCAATCTCGGGCCATTTGTCCCGTACAGGATAATTTATTGGATTTGCACCGTATTCCTTTAAGGCTAATGGCATTCAGTCGGCTGAGGGCGCCAATAATTTGAAAATTCAAGTTCCGTCTCAAGGAATAAAATCTTTAAGGGCAGTTGTTCTTTCGCTTTTGGTTATATCGAATTATTTAATCAATTCAACTCTTTTGTTACTTCTCCGCTAGAGGACGTCAAAATTAATTTCCAAAATTCTGTCCGATCAGCTTTGAGCTGGTTTATTCCTTCAACTGTCATTTTCACAGCATGTGTCCGAAATTATCTGCCAATCTGGATTTTCGTTTGGTTATTTAGTATGGTAATTTGCAATCGTGGGACCTTTTCTTATTTCATTGATATCTTTGGGATTACTTTCTATTTTTGGATTTCCTGATGTATCTTTGTGTTAATTGACGCTTTTCCTTTTCAGACTGTTGTGATGGACACTAATGCTAATGATAGCTTCGAGCAGTTGCTGAATCAGTTTAGTCCTGTAAACCAACAATGGTTCTCTTCGGATCGTGCTCGGCCGCGGTTTCGCGCGGGGGCAGTGCGCCCAAAACGGTTGACCTCTACGCAGCGTGGTGTGGCGTTGAAGGGCCAGTACGCCCAAGTTCTCGCAAATTTACGTTCGAAGAGGCTTCGGAAGATTGGACCAGTGGGTCGTGCAGTACAACCATTTCACAGCCTGGAAATTCTGAAATCCTCAGTTGACGCCCCGGATCAAAAATCACTATCACGATTGGTGGGTATTCTGGACTCCGACGTGCTTTCGGAACTTACTGATGGAGACCCTAGTCTCCGGTTGATGAAACGGGCATTGATTAATCGCAACTATGAAAGATTTTGTCGTATAGATTCATACTTAAAATCCTTTTGGCCTTGTGCAGCGGTAGTTGATGGCTGTGTTGTAATAGATAACAGGATTGCTATTCCCACTTGTCTTCGAAAACTTCTCCTTGCTCGTCTACACAGGCCGCATGCGGGTCAGCTTGTCATGGTGGATGCTTGCTGACACACCCCATTATTGTGCGCTGGAGAATCTGGCCAAGTCTGCGAATCAATGGTTAACGCTGAAGAAATCTCTTTCGCACCAAGAGGGTGTCAAAGCCCTTCGGACACTGACAGAGCGGAATCAAGTACTTGCAGCTACTCTACGTTCCAATTTATCTGCGGGAATGCTCAGGTTCCGGAACCAAATGCCGGCTGAACAGATTTGTCCGTCCCAACCAAAACTTAATTTGGATTAATTAGTTTTGAATGAACCAAGAAAAGTTGAAGTTTTTCGGAAATTTCTTAATTGGAAATCTGGTCGGGAACTGTTTAAACCTTTCAAGGGTAAAATTGTGAGTGTTACTGGGTCTACATATACTACGGACAAGGGTAAAGTGATAAGAAGAAACCACCTTGCGGTGCGCCTTAAGTCAACGGGTCTAAGTTTTTCAGACAAACAAGCAACGCCTGTCAAAAAGCGCCAAAAGCGCCCCATTGTGTCATCGTCGTCGTCTACGTCGCCGGAAGATAATTGACCCCCTAAAGCCGTCTAACTCGAGATCTCGGATTACGGCCAAACCAGTTTCTGTGCCCCCTCACCCTCAGCTTCCGTCTATTCTATCTTCTTCCACGCCGGTGCGACCCAATTTGTCATTGTCCAAATCGGGAAATAAGTTGGCCTCGGAGGCCCCAGGAAATCAGTCTATCCCTATTCCTCAGGTTTCTACTCCGGTGGTCGATAAGACGGTTTCTTTATCTACTTCGGGAAATCAATTGGCGGATGTACCTATCAGTATAAAATCGAAAAAGTCTTCTCCTAATAAAGATAAGCTTCTCACATGCCCGGATTTGATACCTATCTCCTCCGACGATGAGTCGTCTGTCCCGAAATTGCAGAAGCGTTCCTCTTCAAATTTGGCATCATCTTGCCCTCCCAATCGTGATATGTCAGGTTTTAGTTCGGATCCGGATGGGAATATTTCTTCGGCATCGAGTATCATCTCGTCGCAAAAAGCAAACGCCATTCTATGGCAGCCCGATTAGACATTCTGTGAATTTTGTTCATTCATCTTTGCCGTCTCCTTCAATTCCAGTATCGCCGGACAGAAAGGTCCGCTTTGCCATGGTCAGTCAAGAGCCAGATCTTCAAGTGGGGCAATCCAGGGTTACTTCTCCTAATGAGGCCGAAGGATTTAGTAGGAAGTTTACTCGATTCCCTAGTATCAACTCATCAGATAACCCGCTACGACGTACTGAAAAGTAAATTCTCTTGCCATTTAATCTCTCTCGTCATTTAATTTCATTTATCAGTACATTTATCAAAACTCCTCTTAGTGCTATACTTGTTTTTTGTGGAGTTTTCGTTTCTGCAGGTCAGATTATTGTTATTGTTGTTATTATTAAAGAAAATTTCAAATAAACCATTTGAATTTTCTCTAGAGGGGCAAATTTGGTGCGGTGCTGTTTAAATGTGTTGTTCTATGACGTCATTCTATTCTAGACTGTTAATCTATTATTGGTTTTCAAGGTCGCTATCGATCCGTCAATCCACGGTCTAATTTTAAACAAGCTTATTCTTTCACTCTCTAATCAACTTATGAAAGATAGCATTTAATTGTCATGACATTAATTACAACTTACTTATTATTTATTTAACAAGATGAATTAAGTCTTGGCTAGAACTCTTTTTTCCTTAAAGTTTCACAGGTCGGAACAATAAGTGAACAACTAGATTTTTTTTCAAACCAAACTATATGCGATTGAGTGACTAGCTTTTTTGATGTATGAAGGTCAACCCAGGTTTTTCAAGTCTCACCTATTTCCGTATTTGGGCTTGCATATTGATACTAAGTGAAATTTTCAATCGCGGTTTTTCGCAAAAAAAAACTTCTCATTCTAGAAAGTGGGAAGTAGTAAATCCGGTCACTCTACTGCCTCTACAAACCCAACGTACAATGATCTACCAACAACAAAAGAAAGTTCCGGCTTTTCATAAGAAAATCCTACTCGAGAAATATCACACAAGCTAGTGATTATGCAAATTTGAGAAAAGTGAGTTCGGAAAAAGAGAGAAAAAAGGTGGAAAAATGGGCCACATTAGGCTCATAAGGAAAAAAATTGTCTCAGCAGTATCCTCATGAAAAATTGAACGAGAAAATGATTCCCAACTTTTTGGATAAATTCAAATAAACGTTCCGTGAAAAAGTTGTACAAAGAAAACAGAATAAAAACTGTATTTTTGATAGAAAAGAAGCAATAGGAAAAAACGCTGCTTTTCAGTGCATTCACGTAGGCAAAAACACAGAATTTGATCGGAAATTTTTTCAAACGTCAAGTGGATATTAAACACGAGCCAATGTTTTAGGTCCAAACAGAGTAAAACGTCTTTTCAAGCAGCGTTTACTTAAAATATAGAGTTCAACTTTTAAGAAAGGTAGATAAAATTATTTGGAATGGCGTAGCAAAACCAGAAGCCGCTTAATCTTGCTTTGAAGGCGTAAATTAGCCAGTATATCATTGCTACTTTAGAGTGTGTGTTCTTGCTTTGGAAACATCCTCGCAAACGATATATGAAACATGAATTTAAGGGCTCGACTTAGTTCCCCTGGAAGCTGCTGAGTTTGAATTATTTTTGAGTATATCCGTTATAATTGAATAAGCGAATTGGTCCGGCGTAGGAAAACGACCAAAACTTCATGAATAATTTGGCTAGACTATGGAATTAAGTTAACAACAGAACAAAGCTCTGTTTCTCACAATTTCTTACCTTTACACAGGTGTTAATCAGGTTAGCTGACCAGTTTCCACTGCGGAGATTTCATCTTAATACAGGTACAAGTGTGTTAAATGGGTCGTTAAGTTGTAGATGGATCCTTGAAAAATTTTTTAAGGGTCTTAAAATATTTCCGAAACCGCATGTAATAGATTTACTTTCCTGCATTTTTGAGAATGGTGGGACCCATTTCTCAAACTTTTTTCCTTAGAGCCCAATTCGCATACTTATTATCTCAATGAAAAACTTCTCTTTTTCAAGGTGAATTATATGGCTCAAACGTTGACAAAAGCTAGATAAAACTATTGGGAGAATTTGGCTGGGCCAAAATTTGAGAATCTTTTTTCGAAGGCGTAAACTATCGAGCATACCATAACTAGATCTGGGGAAACATTTGTGTGTTCTTGCTTTGAAATTTGATTTGATGGACTCATTTTAGTTAGTTGCGAAAGTGATGAGCTTGAAAGAGTTTCATTGTCTAACGTCAAAACGCAGGGTTGTTGTGAAAAAACTAACAGTTAACTATTTCAAAAAAGCCATTTATGTTAAATTGTTGAAAAACTCATAACAATAAAACGCATAAAGTTTATTGAAGAGTACCAGTTGTCTAGTTTTGTCGACGCCGAGTAGGTCTGTGAGCTTTCCATACCTGAAAACATCACGTTGAAGAGTTCCTTAAATAAAACGAAAATCCCGATTTGAAAAAATTCAGCCCTCAAAAATTAGTGGAAGGATATTCAATCCGAAACACAGTTATGTGCAGTGGTCTTTTTTGGGAAATATTTATATTTAAAAAAAAATTTAAATCACTGTTCAAAAACATACAAAATATTGTAAGTTAAATTGAATGCTAAATAACGATGTTAAAAAACCTCCCAGCCCTATCAAAAGGCGGCTATTTTGTGAAATTTATTCTACTTTTTGAACTTTTATGAAATTTATGAATAACTGCTTACTGGTGAGTTAAATGAAATGTTCTGGCAAATATTTCAGCAAAAATACGGCTCCAATTTATGCAGAGGATTCTCATTAGAAGTTATGTTGTGTGTAATTTGTGTCATTGTGTTTGATATTAGCACACAAAATCTTAGAAGAAATTTGTCGTCAAAATAGATATGATCGTTCCTTGACGCCGGACCAAAAAACTCTTTCGGTTCTCTTAACTGTTAATTTTTATCGGCTTAGAATGTAATTCAAGCTCAACTGCTTCAAAAAAAACGAATTTGCGTCCGTAAATTCTTTATAATGTTTGCGGTGATGTTTCCACTGCAAGAACATTTTTAAAACTAGTTTTGATATACTGGCTATTTTTCTCAAACTGTGGCTCGGCTGAGTGTTCAAATCATTTCATCTAGTTTTTAATAAAATTTGAATCAAATATTTTAAATGATTGCACAGAAAACGCCCAAAACGTGAAAAAAAAATCGATGATTTGCTTGTTGAAGTCAAAAAGTTGAAATTTTTTGTCACGTGACTATATTTGCCAAACTCTGTGGTCATCTCTGCCAACGAGCAATCATTTGGCGCTATCTGTGAATTAAATGTGTGGTTCGCTCGATGCTATCTATCTATTTTCTCACAAACTTTCGAAAACCATTTTTTGTTCTGAAAGATTTCGAGGAACGTGGCGGAATATTTGTGCTCGGAGTAGTTTTTTTTGAACAAATTTAGGTTTTTTATCTAGCTATTTTTGACAGAGTTTTTTCTTAAATTGTCCAAATACATCGTCCGAACAATGTTTATGATTTTGTATTTGGCAATTTCTGATGCAGTTGTTCTATATCAGCCAAATTGTCTTAAGTACAAACTTAAAAAATTAATTAATCTGTGAATAGATTATGGGAGTTATGGGGGTTTTAATAGTGCCAATATTGCCACTTTTGGCCAAATTACGCGTGTTATTTTTGTGCTATAAATGCTTCAGTGCATTAATAACCCGTATTAAAAATCGATTTTAATTGTTTAGAGCAATCTAACTGTCGTAGTTGCTACAGTACATGAAGCAAAATCAACCACGTTGTACTTTATATGGCGTGTGAGGAGGAGGAGATGTTTTTTTAAAAAAACGCAAAAAAACCTCCTGTTTTTTCCTATTTTTAAAAAACTTCATCTTTTTTCCAGAACCTCCACAGAACTTAAAAGGTGGTTTGAATATTGAGAGCAGTCTTGTTGTTTTAACTTTCGAAGAAAATGAGGAGTAAAAGTGCTCGGGATGGTTTTTTTATTCAGACCAACTTTCAAAAGAATTGTTCTCTCGAGGGCTCGATCCTTGGATATTGGAAAGCTCGCCAAGTTTGCTCTTTACTACAAACGTTTGTCTCGATAAAAACTAAACTGCACATCTTAACTTTTATTACTGAAAATGTAACACGCATTATTTTCGCCAGGCAAATTATCCCGCAGTACAAATCGCAATTAAGGCAAGCTATTTGTCCTATTATTTTTCTACATGAATCAAAATTTGACACTTAAGTTTTGATATTATCTGCTCAAAGTACATAGTTTGCCAATAGTTCATTAATCACAAACTATTCAATACGAGTTAATGGACAATCGGAACAATCAGGGCTTTGACCTGCTACGAGCAGTGATGTATCTTTTTATGTTTGGCTGCAATTCTACAATCCCTATTTTAGTATTTTTTCAATTCTACAGGATTAGATCTGTCAGGAAAACACAAAGCAACATGGCTAAAACATAAGTCTCAAAAAGTTTCGTTTTTTCTTTTTTCGGCAAATGTTCTCCTGCTTACAAGGCTTTTTGCTCGTATCAGCCATTTTTATATGCCCACAAAACAGATTCAATACGATGGCATGCCAAGGTTTTTTGAAAATTAAACAGCACTTAAATTTGTTATGATGAACCTTTGTATGATGCTAAATTGTTGTAGATTAAGTTTATATTCGAAACTAACCCCATAACTCAAATTTAAATTTTAAAGTTCTTAACATTTTTTTGAAAAAGAGCAATTAATCAAAAACCTGTTGTAAGCCGACACGCACAAGTTGGAAAATAAAAACGAAAATGGGTTTTTGCTCGTACTACTTAAAACGCGGAGGAACTTTGTCTTGGGGTGTGTTTGAGTTTTTCTACATTTTTCAATTTATTCTTCATGTAAAACCAGACTCGGCAAAGAATCATCATAATGGTTTATTTGAAATCAGACACATAATGGTTTATAATACATAAACGCTTTTCCAGTCGTGATTCAAGCAACATTGGAAAACTTCTAAAAAAATTTCGAAATTAACAGTCGCAGATTATGCCAAATTTACAAATTTTATAAAAGCTTGTCTAGTTTTTATCATCGCACGCTGGGTTGATCTTCACTCACCAAAACTGCTAGCCATACAACTCGCATGTATGAGACAGTGCTATATGAAATTTGTGGGCCATATAATGGCAATCGAATAAATATATTTTTGTCATCCTCGGCCACGCAAAAAACACGACCTGTCTTGTTTTTGTTTTAACTTGTTATTCTTTTGCAAAATAATTGAATAAAGATCTATAAGATGGTAGGAAAATGAAATACTTACAAAAATCTGCAACTATCGACAAGTATATTGCGAAAATCCTCTTAGCTATTTCGAACAGAGCTTGAACCCACATGAAAGTTTTGGCAGAGAAATCACTTTCCAGTCCTTTGGCAATGAGTACGACAACAATCTGGGACAAAGCAGAAACTATATATATCATCAGATTTGCCAGAACTGCGCTGACGTTTGGAGTTAAATTGGGGCTGAATTCATCAGCTATATTTTTGATAATGTTCTCGAAATCATCCAGATGTGTTGTGTTTTGAACAGTTATCTCGCCCATATCGTTTTAATGTTTTTTAACAGTTTGTTACCGATTACTCAAATCAAAAAACTAAACTTGCTGAAAGTTAGCTAATTGTTGGCTCACAATGGATAAAATAATAATTAAAAGAATGTTTTTTGAAAACAAAAGTGTTTTGTAGTGTACTTTTTTTGAATTGTAATCAAACAATGAACCAGCAAATAACAGCTAAGTATGGCGCCTTTTTTAGTTTTTCTATTCGTAGCCTATCAATACAACTTTTTTCTTTTGATTTTTGGTTCCAATATTTCTGAGGAAAATCCTGAATGGATTTGGAAATTTCTGCCTTTGTAAGTTCTAAGGATCAAAACTGTATGGCTAACGATTTTTTTTCAAAAATGGTTTTTTCTACAAAAACAAAAAATTCAGAATTAAATCCGACGACATTCATGGTTGAAACTCGGAAAGTAGTTGCATTAAAAAAATTTCAGAGGCCACTTACTCCAGAAAAAACTTGACTGGCAAAAAAGTACTAAGAAAACATG